>NC_088406.1:640634-805634 GCF_034236695.1 Oncorhynchus nerka
CTCCTGCTTGGTCAGATGGGATAGGATGGCCTCCTGCTGCTGCCTTGGTGGTCAGATGGGATAGGATGGCCTCCTGCTGCTTGTTGCCTGGGATAGGATGGCCTCCTGCTGCTGCCTTGGTGGTCAGATGGGATAGGATGGCCTCCTGCTGCAGCCTGCTGTCTTGGTGGTCAGATGGGATAGGATGGCCTCCTGCTGCTGCCTTGGTGGTCAGATGGGATAGGATGGCCTCCTGCTGCTGCTTTAGTGGTAAGATGGGATAGGATGGCCTCCTGCTGCTGCCTTGATGGTCAGATGGGATAGGATGGCCTCCTGCTGCTGCCTTGGTGGTCAGATGGGATAGGATGGCCTCCTGCTGCTGCCTTGGTGGTCAGATGGGATAGGATTGCCTCCTGCTGCTGTCTTGGTGGTCAGATGGGATAGGATGGCCTCCTGCTGCTGCCTTGGTGGTCAGATGGGATAGGATGGCCTCCTGCTGCTGCCTTGGTGGTCAGATGAGATAGGATGGCCTCCTGCTGCTGCCTTGGTGGTCAGATGGGATAGGATGGCCTCCTGCTGCTGCCTTGGTGGTAAGATGGGATAGGATGGCCTCCTGCTGCTGCCTTGGTGGTCAGATGGGATAGGATGGCCTCCTGCTGCTGCCTTGTTGGTCAGATGGGATAGGATGGCCTCCTGCTGCTGCCTTGGTGGTCAGATGGGATAGGATGGCCTCCTGCTGCTGCCTTGGTGGTCAGATGGGATAGATGGCCTCCTGCTGCTGCCTTGGTGGTCAGATGGGATAGCACGGTCTCCTGCTGCTGCCTTGGTGGTCAGATGGGATAGGATGGCCTCCTGCTGCTGCCTTGGTGGTCAGATGGGATAGGATGGCCTCCTGCTGCTGCTTTAGTGGTAAGATGGGATAGGATGGCCTCCTGCTGCTGCCTTGGTGGTAAGATGGGATAGGATGGCCTCCTACTGCTGCTTTAGTGGTAAGATGGGATAGGATGGCCTCCTGCTGCTGCCTTGATGGTCAGATGGGATAGGATGGCCTCCTGCTGCTGCCTTGATGGTCAGATGGGATAGGATGGCCTCCTGCTGCTGCCTTGGTGGTCAGATGGGATAGGATGGCCTCCTGCTGCTGCCTTGATGGTCAGATGGGATAGGATGGCCTCCTGCTGCTGCCTTGGTGGGATAGGATGGCCTCCTGCTGCTGCCTTGGTGGGATAGGATGGCCTCCTGCTGTTGCCTTGGTGGGATAGGATGGCCTCCTGATGCTGCCTTGGTGGGATAGGATGGCCTCCTGCTGCTGCCTTAGTGGTCAGATGGGATAGGATGGCCTCCTGCTGCTGCCTTGGTGGTCAGATGGGATAGGATGGCCTCCTGCTGCTGCCTTGGTGGTCAGATGGGATAGGATGGCCTCCTGCTGCTGCCTTGGTGGTCAGATGGGATAGGATGGCCTCCTGCTGCTGCCTTGGTGGTCAGATGGGATAGGATGGCCTCCTGCTGCTGCCTTGGTGGTAAGATGGGATAGGATGGCCTCCTGCTGCTGCCTTGGTGGTAAGATGGGATAGGATGGCCTCCTGCTGCTGCCTTGGTGGTAAGATGGGATAGGATGGCCTCCTGCTGCTGCCTTGGTGGTCAGATGGGATAGGATGGCCTCCTGCTGCTGCCTTAGTGGTAAGATGGGATAGGATGGCCTCCTGCTGCTGCCTTGATGGTCAGATGGGATAGGATGGCCTCCTGCTGCTGCCTTGGTGGTCAGATGGGATAGGATGGCCTCCTGCTGCTGCCTTGATGGTCAGATGGGATAGGATGGCCTCCTGCTGCTGCCTTGGTGGGATAGGATGGCCTCCTGCTGCTGCCTTGGTGGGATAGGATGGCCTCCTGCTGCTGCCTTGGTGGGATAGGATGGCCTCCTGCTGCTGCCTTGGTGGGATAGGATGGCCTCCTGCTGCTGCCTTGGTGGGATAGGATGGCCTCCTGCTGCTGCCTTAGTGGTCAGATGGGATAGGATGGCCTCCTGCTGCTGCCTTGGTGGTCAGATGGGATAGGATGGCCTCCTGCTGCTGCCTTGGTGGTCAGATGGGATAGGATGGCCTCCTGCTGCTGTCTTGATGGTCAGATGGGATAGGATGGCCTCCTCCTGCTGCCTTGGTGGTCAGATGGGATAGGATGGCCTCCTGCTGTTGCCTTGATGGTCAGATGGGATAGCACGGTCTCCTGCTGTTGCCTTGATGGTCAGATGGGATAGCATGGTCTCCTGCTGCTGCCTTGGTGGTCAGATGGGATAGGATGGCCTCCTGCTGCTGCCTTGGTGGTCAGATGGGATAGGATGGCCTCCTGCTGCTGCCTTGGTGGTCAGATGGGATAGGATGGCCTCCTGCTGCTGCCTTGGTGGTCAGATGGGATAGCACGGTCTCCTGCTGCTGCCTTGGTGGTCAGATGGGATAGCACGGTCTCCTGCTGCTGCCTTGGTGGTCAGATGGGATAGGATGGCCTCCTGCTGCTGCCTTGGTGGTCAGATGGGATAGGATGGCCTCCTGCTGCTGCCTTGGTGGTCAGATGGGATAGGATGGCCTCCTGCTGCTGCCTTGGTGGTCAGATGGGATAGGATGGCCTCCTGCTGCTGCCTTGGTGGTCAGATGGGATAGGATGGCCTCCTGCTGTTGCCTTGATGGTCAGATGGGATAGCACGGTCTCCTGCTGTTGCCTTGATGGTCAGATGGGATAGCACGGTCTCCTGCTGTTGCCTTGGTGGTCAGATGGGATAGCACGGTCTCCTGCTGCTGCCTTGGTGGTCAGATGGGATAGCATGGTCTCCTGCTGCTGCCTTGGTGGTCAGATGGGATAGGATGGCCTCCTGCTGCTGCCTTGGTGGTCAGATGGGATAGGATGGCCTCCTGCTGCTGCCTTGGTGGTCAGATGGGATAGGATGGCCTGCTGCTGCCTTGGTGGTCAGATGGGATAGCACGGTCTCCTGCTGCTGCCTTGGTGGTCAGATGGGATAGCACGGTCTCCTGCTGCTGCCTTGGTGGTCAGATGGGATAGGATGGCCTCCTGCTGCTGCCTTGGTGGTCAGATGGGATAGGATGGCCTCCTGCTGCTGCCTTGGTGGTCAGATGGGATAGGATGGCCTCCTGCTGCTGCCTTGGTGGTCAGATGGGATAGGATGGCCTCCTGCTGCTGCCTTGGTGGTCAGATGGGATAGGATGGCCTCCTGCTGTTGCCTTGGTGGTCAGATGGGATAGGATGGCCTCCTGCTGCTGCCTTGGTGGTCAGATGGGATAGGATGGCCTCCTGCTGCTGCCTTGGTGGTCAGATGGGATAGCACGGTCTCCTGCTGCTGCCTTGGTGGTCAGATGGGATAGGATGGCCTCCTGCTGCTGCCTTGGTGGTCAGATGGGATAGGATGGCCTCCTGCTGCTGCCTTGGTGGTCAGGATGGCCTCCTGCTGTTGCCTTGATGGTCAGATGGGATAGCACGGTCTCCTGCTGTTGCCTTGATGGTCAGATGGGATAGCACGGTCTCCTGCTGCTGCCTTAGTGGTAAGATGGGATAGGATGGCCTCCTGCTGCTGCCTTGATGGTCAGATGGGATAGGATGGCCTCCTGCTGCTGTCTTGGTGGTCAGATGGGATAGGATGGCCTCCTGCTGCTGCCTTGGTGGTCAGATGGGATAGGATGGCCTCCTGCTGCTGCCTTGTTGGTCAGATGGGATAGGATGGCCTCCTGCTGTTGCCTTGGTGGTCAGATGGGATAGGATGGCCTCCTGCTGCTGCCTTGGTGGTCAGATGGGATAGGATGGCCTCCTGCTGCTGCCTTGGTGGTCAGATGGGATAGGATGGCCTCCTGCTGTTGCCTTGATGGTCAGATGGGATAGGATGGCCTCCTGCTGCTGCCTTGGTGGTCAGATGGGATAGGATGGCCTCCTGCTGCTGCCTTGGTGGTCAGATGGGATAGGATGGCCTCCTGCTGTTACCTTGATGGTCAGATGGGATAGCACGGTCTCCTGCTGTTGCCTTGATGGTCAATGGGATAGGATGGCCTCCTGCTGTTGCCTTGGTGGTAAGATGGGATAGGATGGCCTCCTGCTGCTGCCTTGGTGGTCAGATGGGATAGGATGGCCTCCTGCTGCTGCCTTAGTGGTAAGATGGGATAGGATGGCCTCCTGCTGCTGCCTTGATGGTCAGATGGGATAGGATGGCCTCCTGCTGCTGCCTTGGTGGTCAGATGGGATAGGATGGCCTCCTGCTGCTGCCTTGATGGTCAGATGGGATAGGATGGCCTCCTGCTGCTGCCTTGGTGGGATAGGATGGCCTCCTGCTGCTGCCTTGGTGGGATAGGATGGCCTCCTGCTGCTGCCTTGGTGGGATAGGATGGCCTCCTGCTGTTGCCTTGGTGGGATAGGATGGCCTCCTGCTGCTGCCTTAGTGGTCAGATGGGATAGGATGGCCTCCTGCTGCTGCCTTGGTGGTCAGATGGGATAGGATGGCCTCCTGCTGCTGCCTTGGTGGTCAGATGAGATAGGATGGCCTCCTGCTGCTGCCTTGGTGGTCAGATGGGATAGGATGGCCTCCTGCTGATGCCTTGGTGGTCAGATGGGATAGGATGGCCTCCTGCTGCTGCCTTGGTGGTAAGATGGGATAGGATGGCCTCCTGCTGCTGCCTTGGTGGTAAGATGGGATAGGATGGCCTCCTGCTGCTGCCTTGGTGGTAAGATGGGATAGGATGGCCTCCTGCTGCTGCCTTGGTGGTCAGATGGGATAGGATGGCCTCCTGCTGCTGCCTTAGTGGTAAGATGGGATAGGATGGCCTCCTGCTGCTGCCTTGATGGTCAGATGGGATAGGATGGCCTCCTGCTGCTGCCTTGGTGGTCAGATGGGATAGGATGGCCTCCTGCTGCTGCCTTGATGGTCAGATGGGATAGGATGGCCTCCTGCTGCTGCCTTGGTGGGATAGGATGGCCTCCTGCTTGGTGCCTCAGATGGGATAGGATGGCCTCCTGCTGCTGCCTTGGTGGGATAGGATGGCCTCCTGCTGCTGCCTTGGTGGGATAGGATGGCCTCCTGCTGCTGCCTTGGTGGGATAGGATGGCCTCCTGCTGCTGCCTTAGTGGTCAGATGGGATAGGATGGCCTCCTGCTGCTGCCTTGGTGGTCAGATGGGATAGGATGGCCTCCTGCTGCTGCCTTGGTGGTCAGATGGGATAGGATGGCCTCCTGCTGCTGTCTTGATGGTCAGATGGGATAGGATGGCCTCCTCCTGCTGCCTTGGTGGTCAGATGGGATAGGATGGCCTCCTGCTGCTGCCTTGGTGGTCAGATGGGATAGGATGGCCTCCTGCTGCCTTGGTGGTCAGATGGGATAGGATGGCCTCCTGCTGCTGCCTTGGTGGTCAGATGGGATAGCATGGTCTCCTGCTGCTGCCTTGTGGTCAGATGGGATAGCATGGTCTCCTGCTGCTGCCTTGGTGGTCAGATGGGATAGGATGGCCTCCTGCTGCTGCCTTGGTGGTCAGATGGGATAGGATGGCCTCCCTGCTGCTGCCTTGGTGGTCAGATGGGATAGGATGGCCTCCTGCTGCTGCCTTGGTGGTCAGATGGGATAGGATGGCCTCCTGCTGCTGCCTTGGTGGTCAGATGGGATAGGATGGCCTCCTGCTGCTGCCTTGATGGTCAGATGGGATAGGATGGCCTCCTGCTGCTGCCTTGGTGGTCAGATGGGATAGGATGGCCTCCTGCTGCTGCCTTGATGGTCAGATGGGATAGGATGGCCTCCTGCTGCTGCCTTGGTGGGATAGGATGGCCTCCTGCTGCTGCCTTGGTGGGATAGGATGGCCTCCTGCTGCTGCCTTGTCAGATGGGATAGGATGGCCTCCTGCCTGCTGCCTTGGTCAGATGGGATAGGATGGCCTCCTGCTGCTGCCTTAGTGGTCAGATGGGATAGGATGGCCTCCTGCTGCTGCCTTGGTGGTCAGATGGGATAGGATGGCCTCCTGCTGCTGCCTTGGTGGTCAGATGGGATAGGATGGCCTCCTGCTGCTGCCTTGATGGTCAGATGGGATAGGATGGCCTCCTGCTGCTGCCTTGGTGGTCAGATGGGATAGGATGGCCTCCTGCTGCTGCCTTGGTGGTCAGATGGGATAGGATGGCCTCCTGCTGCTGCCTTGGTGGTCAGATGGGATAGGATGGCCTCCTGCTGCTGCCTTGGTGGTCAGATGGGATAGCATGGCCTCCTGCTGCTGCCTTGGTGGTCAGATGGGATAGCACGGTCTCCTGCTGCTGCCTTGGTGGTCAGATGGGATAGGATGGCCTCCTGCTGCTGCCTTGGTGGTCAGATGGGATAGGATGGCCTCCTGCTGCTGCCTTGGTGGTCAGATGGGATAGGATGGCCTCCTGCTGTTGCCTTGGTGGTCAGATGGGATAGGATGGCCTCCTGCTGCTGCCTTGGTGGTCAGATGGGATAGGATGGCCTCCTGCTGTTGCCTTGATGGTCAGATGGGATAGGATGGTCTCCTGCTGTTGCCTTGATGGTCAGATGGGATGGCGGTCTCCTGCTGCTGCCTTGGTGGTCAGATGGGATAGGATGGCCTCCTGCTGCTGCCTTGGTGGTCAGATGGGATAGCACGGTCTCCCTGCTGCTGCCTGGTCAGATGGGATAGGATGGCCTTGCTGCCTTGGTGGTCAGATGGGATAGGATGGCCTCCTGCTGCTGCCTTGGTGGTCAGATGGGATAGGATGGCCTCCTGCTGCTGCCTTGGTGGTCAGATGGGATATGGCCTCCTGCTGTTGCCTTGATGGTCAGATGGGATAGGACGGTCTCCTGCTGTTGCCTTGTGGTCAGATGGGATAGGATGGCCTCCTGCTGCTGCCTTGGTGGTCAGATGGGATAGGATGGCCTCCTGCTGCTGCCTTGGTGGTCAGATGGGATAGGATGGCCTCCTGCTGCTGCCTTAGTGGTCAGATGGGATAGGATGGCCTCCTGCTGCTTGGTGGTCAGATGGGATAGGATGGCCTTGGTGGTCAGATGGGATAGGATGGCCTCCTGCTGCTGCCTTGGGTGGTCAGATGGGATAGGATGGCCTCCTGCTGCTGCCTTGGTGGTCAGATGGGATAGGATGGCCTCCTGCCTGGGATAGGATGGCCTTGGTGGTCAGATGGGATAGGATGGCCTCCTGCTGCTGCCTTGGTGGTCAGATGGATAGGATGGCCTCCTGCTGCTGCCTTGGTGGTCAGATGGGATAGGATGGCCTCCTGCTGCTGCCTTGGTGGTCAGATGGGATAGGATGGCCTCCTGCTGCTGCCTTGGTGGTCAGATGGGATAGGATGGCCTCCTGCTGCTGCCTTGGTGGTCAGATGGGATAGGATGGCCTCCTGCTGCTGCCTTGGTGGTAAGATGGGATAGGATGGCCTCCTGCTGCTGCCTTGGTGGTCAGATGGGATAGGATGGCCTCCTGCTGCTGCCTTGGTGGTCAGATGGGATAGGATGGCCTCCTGCTGCTGCCTTGGTGGTCAGATGGGATAGGATGGCCTCCTGCTGCTGCCTTGGTGGTCAGATGGGATAGGATGGCCTCCTGCTGCTGCCTTGGTGGTCTAGGATGGCCTCCCTGCTGCTGCCTTGGTGGGATAGGATGGCCTCCTGCTGCTGCCTTGGTGGATCAGGATAGGATGGCCTCCTGCTGCTGCCTTGATGGTCAGGGATAGGATTGCTGCTGCCTTGGTCAGATGGGATAGGGATGGCCTCCTGCTGCTGCCTTGGTGGGATAGGATGGCCTCCTGCTGCTGCCTTGGATGGGATAGGATGGCCTCCTGCTGCTGCCTTAGTGGTCAGATGGGATAGGATGGCCTCCTGCTGCTGCCTTGGTGGTCAGATGGGATAGGATGGCCTCCTGCTGCTGCCTTGGTGGTCAGATGGGATAGGATGGCCTCCTGCTGCTGTCTTGATGGTCAGATGGGATAGGATGGCCTCCTCCTGCTGCCTTGGTGGTCAGATGGGATAGGATGGCCTCCTGCTGTTGCCTTGATGGTCAGATGGGATAGCACGGTCTCCTGCTGTTGCCTTGATGGTCAGATGGGATAGCATGGTCTCCTGCTGCTGCCTTGGTGGTCAGATGGGATAGGATGGCCTCCTGCTGCTGCCTTGGTGGTCAGATGGGATAGGATGGCCTCCTGCTGCTGCCTTGGTGGTCAGATGGGATAGGATGGCCTCCTGCTGCTGCCTTGGTGGTCAGATGGGATAGCACGGTCTCCTGCTGCTGCCTTGGTGGTCAGATGGGATAGCACGGTCTCCTGCTGCTGCCTTGGTGGTCAGATGGGATAGGATGGCCTCCTGCTGCTGCCTTGGTGGTCAGATGGGATAGGATGGCCTCCTGCTGCTGCCTTGGTGGTCAGATGGGATAGGATGGCCTCCTGCTGCTGCCTTGGTGGTCAGATGGGATAGGATGGCCTCCTGCTGCTGCCTTGGTGGTCAGATGGGATAGGATGGCCTCCTGCTGTTGCCTTGATGGTCAGATGGGATAGCACGGTCTCCTGCTGCTGCCTTGATGGTCAGATGGGATAGCACGGTCTCCTGCTGTTGCCTTGGTGGTCAGATGGGATAGCACGGTCTCCTGCTGCTGCCTTGGTGGTCAGATGGGATGGTCTCCTGCTGCTGCCTTGGTGGTCAGATGGGATAGGATGGCCTCCTGCTGCTGCCTTGGTGGTCAGATGGGATAGGATGGCCTCCTGCTGCTGCCTTGGTGGTCAGATGGGATAGGATGGCCTCCCTGCTGCTGCCTTGGTGGTCAGATGGGATAGGATGGCCTCCTGCTGCTGCCTTGATGGTCAGATGGGATAGCACGGTGTCCTGCTGTTGCCTTGATGGTCAATGGGATAGGATGGCCTCCTGCTGTTGCCTTGGTGGTAAGATGGGATAGGATGGCCTCCTGCTGCTGCCTTGATGGTCAGATGGGATAGGATGGCCTCCTGCTGCTGCCTTGGTGGTCAGATGGGATAGGATGGCCTCCTGCTGCTGCCTTGATGGTCAGATGGGATAGGATGGCCTCCTGCTGCTGCCTTGGTGGTCAGATGGGATAGGATGGCCTCCTGCTGCCTTGATGGTCAGATGGGATAGGATGGCCTCCTGCTGCTGCCTTGGTGGGATAGGATGGCCTCCTGCTGTGCCTTAGGATGGCCTCCTGCTGCTGATGGGATAGGATGGCCTCCTGCTGTTGCCTTGTGGGATAGGATGGCCTCCTGGTGGTCAGATGGGATAGGATGGCCTCCTGCTGCTGCCTTAGTGGTCAGATGGGATAGGATGGCCTCCTGCTGCTGCCTTGGTGGTCAGATGGGATAGGATGGCCTCCTGCTGCTGCCTTGGTGGTCAGATGAGCAGGATGGCCTCCTGCTGCTGCCTTGGTGGTCAGATGGGATAGGATGGCCTCCTGCTGCTGCCTTGGTGGTCAGATGGGATAGGATGGCCTCCTGCTGCTGCCTTGGTGGTAAGATGGGATAGGATGGCCTCCTGCTGCTGCCTTGGTGGTAAGATGGGATAGGATGGCCTCCTGCTGCTGCCTTGGTGGTAAGATGGGATAGGATGGCCTCCTGCTGCTGCCTTGGTGGTCAGATGGGATAGGATGGCCTCCTGCTGCTGCCTTAGTGGTCAGATGGGATAGGATGGCCTCCTGCTGCTGCCTTGATGGTCAGATGGGATAGCATGGCCTCCTGCTGCTGCCTTGGTGGTCAGATGGGATAGGATGGCCTCCTGCTGCTGCCTTGATGGTCAGATGGGATAGGATGGCCTCCTGCTGCTGCCTTGGTGGGATAGGATGGCCTCCTGCTGCTGCCTTGGTCAGATGGGATAGGATGGCCTCCTGCTGCTGCCTTGGTGGGATAGGATGGCCTCCTGCTGCTGCCTTGGTCAGATGGGATAGGATGGCCTCCTGCTGCTGCCTTAGTGGTCAGATGGGATAGGATGGCCTCCTGCTGCTGCCTTGGTGGTCAGATGGGATAGGATGGCCTCCTGCTGCTGCCTTAGTGGTCAGATGGGATAGGATGGCCTCCTGCTGCTGCCTTGATGGTCAGATGGGATAGGATGGCCTCCTCCTGCTGCCTTGGTGGTCAGATGGGATAGGATGGCCTCCTGCCTGCCTTGATGGTCAGATGGGATAGCACGGTCTCCTGCTGCTGCCTTGATGGTCAGATGGGATAGATGGCCTCCTGCTGCTGCCTTGGTGGTCAGATGGGATAGGATGGCCTCCCTGCTGCTGCCTTGGTGGTCAGATGGGATAGGATGGCCTCCTGCTGCTGCCTTGGTGGTCAGATGGGATAGCACGGTCTCCTGCTGCTGCCTTGGTGGTCAGATGGGATAGCACGGTCTCCTGCTGCTGCCTTGGTGGTCAGATGGGATAGGATGGCCTCCTGCTGCTGCCTTGGTGGTCAGATGGGATAGGATGGCCTCCTGCTGCTGCCTTGGTGGTCAGATGGGATAGGATGGCCTCCTGCTGTTGCCTTCGTGGTCAGATGGGATAGGATGGCCTCCTGCTGCTGCCTTGGTGGTCAGATGGGATAGGATGGCCTCCTGCTGTTGCCTTGATGGTCAGATGGGATAGCACGGTCTCCTGCTGTTGCCTTGATGGTCAGATGGGATAGCACGGTCTCCTGCTGTTGCCTTGGTGGTCAGATGGGATAGCACGGTCTCCTGCTGCTGCCTTGGTGGTCAGATGGGATAGCACGGTCTCCTGCTGCTGCCTTGGTGGTCAGATGGGATAGGATGGCCTCCTGCTGCTGCCTTGGTGGTCAGATGGGATAGGATGGCCTCCTGCTGCTGCCTTGGTGGTCAGATGGGATAGGATGGCCTCATGCTGCTGCCTTGGTGGTCAGATGGGATAGCACGGTCTCCTGCTGCTGCCTTGGTGGTCAGATGGGATAGCACGGTCTCCTGCTGCTGCCTTGATGGTCAGATGGGATAGGATGGCCTCCTGCTGCTGCCTTGGTGGTCAGATGGGATAGGATGGCCTCCTGCTGCTGCCTTGGTGGTCAGATGGGATAGGATGGCCTCCTGCTGCTGCCTTGGTGGTCAGATGGGATAGGATGGCCTCCTGCTGCTGCCTTAGGATGGCCTCCTGCTGCTGCCTTGGTGGGATAGGATGGCCTCCTGCTGCTGCCTTAGGATGGCCTCCTGGTCAGATGGGATAGGATGGCCTCCTGCTGCTGCCTTGGTGGGATAGGATGGCCTCCTGCTGCTGCCTTGGTGGGATAGGATGGCCTCCTGCTGCTGCCTTAGTGGTCAGATGGGATAGGATGGCCTCCTGCTGCTGCCTTGGTGGTCAGATGGGATAGGATGGCCTCCTGCTGCTGCCTTGGTGGTCAGATGGGATAGGATGGCCTCCTGCTGCTGTCTTGATGGTCAGATGGGATAGGATGGCCTCCTCCTGCTGCCTTGGTGGTCAGATGGGATAGGATGGCCTCCTGCTGTTGCCTTGATGGTCAGATGGGATAGCACGGTCTCCTGCTGTTGCCTTGATGGTCAGATGGGATAGCATGGTCTCCTGCTGCTGCCTTGGTGGTCAGATGGGATAGGATGGCCTCCTGCTGCTGCCTTGGTGGTCAGATGGGATAGGATGGCCTCCTGCTGCTGCCTTGGTGGTCAGATGGGATAGGATGGCCTCCTGCTGCTGCCTTGGTGGTCAGATGGGATAGCACGGTCTCCTGCTGCTGCCTTGGTGGTCAGATGGGATAGCACGGTCTCCTGCTGCTGCCTTGGTGGTCAGATGGGATAGGATGGCCTCCTGCTGCTGCCTTGGTGGTCAGATGGGATAGGATGGCCTCCTGCTGCTGCCTTGGTGGTCAGATGGGATAGGATGGCCTCCTGCTGTTGCCTTCGTGGTCAGATGGGATAGGATGGCCTCCTGCTGCTGCCTTGGTGGTCAGATGGGATAGGATGGCCTCCTGCTGTTGCCTTGATGGTCAGATGGGATAGCACGGTCTCCTGCTGTTGCCTTGATGGTCAGATGGGATAGCACGGTCTCCTGCTGTTGCCTTGGTGGTCAGATGGGATAGCACGGTCTCCTGCTGCTGCCTTGGTGGTCAGATGGGATAGCACGGTCTCCTGCTGCTGCCTTGGTGGTCAGATGGGATAGGATGGCCTCCTGCTGCTGCCTTGGTGGTCAGATGGGATAGGATGGCCTCCTGCTGCTGCCTTGGTGGTCAGATGGGATAGGATGGCCTCCTGCTGCTGCCTTGGTGGTCAGATGGGATAGGATGGCCTCCTGCTGCTGCCTTGGTGGTCAGATGGGATAGGATGGCCTCCTGCTGCTGCCTTGGTGGTCAGATGGGATAGGATGGCCTCCTGCTGCTGCCTTGGTGGTCAGATGGGATAGGATGGCCTCCTGCTGCTGCCTTGGTGGTCAGATGGGATAGGATGGCCTCCTGCTGCTGCCTTGGTTGTCAGATGGGATAGGATGGCCTACTGCTGTTGCCTTGATGGTCAGATGGGATAGGATGGCCTCCTGCTGTTGCCTTGATGGTCAGATGGGATAGGATGGCCTCCTGCTGCTGCCTTGGTGGTCAGATGGGATAGGATGGCCTCCTGCTGCTGCCTTGGTGGTCAGATGGGATAGGATGGCCTCCTGCTGTTACCTTGATGGTCAGATGGGATAGCACGGTCTCCTGCTGTTGCCTTGATGGTCAATGGGATAGGATGGCCTCCTGCTGCTGCCTTGGTGGTCAGATGGGATAGGATGGCCTCCTGCTGTTGCCTTGATGGTCAGATGGGATAGCACGGTCTCCTGCTGTTGCCTTGATGGTCAGATGGGATAGCACGGTCTCCTGCTGCTGCCTTGGTGGTCAGATGGGATAGCACGGTCTCCTGCTGCTGCCTTGGTGGTCAGATGGGATAGGATGGCCTCCTGCTGCTGCCTTGGTGGTCAGATGGGATAGGATGGCCTCCTGCTGCTGCCTTGGTGGTCAGATGGGATAGGATGGCCTCCTGCTGCTGCCTTGGTGGTCAGATGGGATAGCACGGTCTCCTGCTGCTGCCTTGGTGGTCAGATGGGATAGCACGGTCTCCTGCTGCTGCCTTGGTGGTCAGATGGGATAGGATGGCCTCCTGCTGCTGCCTTGGTGGTCAGATGGGATAGGATGGCCTCCTGCTGCTGCCTTGATGGTCAGATGGGATAGCACGGTCTCCTGCTGTTGCCTTGATGGTCAGATGGGATAGGATGGCCTCCTGCTGTTGCCTTGGTGATCAGATGGGATAGCACGGTCTCCTGCTGTTGCCTTGATGGTCAGATGGGATAGGATGGCCTCCTGCTGCTGCCTTGGTGGTCAGATGGGATAGCACGGTCTCCTGCTGCTGCCTTGGTGGTCAGATGGGATAGCACGGTCTCCTGCTGCTGCCTTGGTGGTCAGATGGGATAGGATGGCCTCCTGCTGCTGCCTTGGTGGTCAGATGGGATAGGATGGCCTCCTGCTGCTGCCTTGGTGGTCAGATGGGATAGGATGGCCTCCTGCTGTTGCCTTGGTGGTCAGATGGGATAGGATGGCCTCCTGCTGCTGCCTTGCTGGTCAGATGGGATAGGATGGCCTCCTGCTGTTGCCTTGGTGGTCAGATGGGATAGGATGGCCTCCTGCTGCTGCCTTGGTGGTCAGATGGGATAGGATGGCCTCCTGCTGCTGCCTTGGTGGTCAGATGGGATAGGATGGCCTCCTGCTGCTGCCTTGGTGGTCAGATGGGATAGCACGGTCTCCTGCTGCTGCCTTGGTGGTCAGATGGGATAGCACGGTCTCCTGCTGCTGCCTTGGTGGTCAGATGGGATAGGATGGCCTCCTGCTGCTGCCTTGGTGGTCAGATGGGATAGGATGGCCTCCTGCTGCTGCCTTGATGGTCAGATGGGATAGCACGGTCTCCTGCTGTTGCCTTGATGGTCAGATGGGATAGGATGGCCTCCTGCTGTTGCCTTGGTGATCAGATGGGATAGCACGGTCTCCTGCTGTTGCCTTGATGGTCAGATGGGATAGGATGGCCTCCTGCTGCTGCCTTGGTGGTCAGATGGGATAGGATGGCCTCCTGCTGCTGCCTTGGTGGTCAGATGGGATAGGATGGCCTCCTGCTGCTGCCTTGGTGGTCAGATGGGATAGGATGGCCTCCTGCTGCTGCCTTGGTGGTCAGATGGGATAGGATGGCCTCCTGCTGTTGCCTTGGTGGTCAGATGGGATAGGATGGCCTCCTGCTGCTGCCTTGGTGGTCAGATGGGATAGGATGGCCTCCTGCTGTTGCCTTGGTGGTCAGATGGGATAGGATGGCCTCCTGCTGCTGCCTTGGTGGTCAGATGGGATAGGATGGCCTCCTGCTGCTGCCTTGATGGTCAGATGGGATAGCACGGTCTCCTGCTGTTGCCTTGATGGTCAGATGGGATAGGATGGCCTCCTGCTGTTGCCTTGGTGATCAGATGGGATAGCACGGTCTCCTGCTGTTGCCTTGATGGTCAGATGGGATAGGATGGCCTCCTGCTGCTGCCTTGGTGGTCAGATGGGATAGGATGGCCTCCTGCTGCTGCCTTGGTGGTCAGATGGGATAGGATGGCCTCCTGCTGTTGCCTTCGTGGTCAGATGGGATAGGATGGCCTCCTGCTGCTGCCTTGGTGGTCAGATGGGATAGGATGGCCTCCTGCTGTTGCCTTGATGGTCAGATGGGATAGCACGGTCTCCTGCTGTTGCCTTGATGGTCAGATGGGATAGGATGGCCTCCTGCTGCTGCCTTGGTGGTCAGATGGGATAGCACGGTCTCCTGCTGCTGCCTTGGTGGTCAGATGGGATAGCACGGTCTCCTGCTGCTGCCTTGGTGGTCAGATGGGATAGGATGGCCTCCTGCTGCTGCCTTGGTGGTCAGATGGGATAGGATGGCCTCCTGCTGCTGCCTTGGTGGTCAGATGGGATAGGATGGCCTCCCTGCTGTTGCCTTGGTGGTCAGATGGGATAGGATGGCCTCCCTGCTGCCTTGCTGGTCAGATGGGATAGGATGGCCTCCTGCTGTTGCCTTGGTGGTCAGATGGGATAGGATGGCCTCCTGCTGCTGCCTTGGTGGTCAGATGGGATAGGATGGCCTCCTGCTGCTGCCTTGGTGGTCAGATGGGATAGGATGGCCTCCTGCTGTTGCCTTGATGGTCAGATGGGATAGGATGGCCTCCTGCTGCTGCCTTGGTGGTCAGATGGGATAGGATGGCCTCCTGCTGCTGCCTTGGTGGTCAGATGGGATAGGATGGCCTCCTGCTGTTACCTTGATGGTCAGATGGGATAGCACGGTCTCCTGCTGTTGCCTTGATGGTCAATGGGATAGGATGGCCTCCTGCCATGATGGTCAGATGGGATAGCACGGTCTCCTGCTGTTGCCTTGATGGTCAGATGGGATAGGATGGCTGCTGCCTTGTGGTCAGATGGGATAGGATGCCTCCTTGCCTTGATGGTCAGATGGGATAGCACGGTCTCCTGCTGCTGCCTTGGTGGTCAGATGGGATAGCACGGTCTCCTGCTGCTGCCTTGGTGGTCAGATGGGATAGGATGGCCTCCTGCTGCTGCCTTGGTGGTCAGATGGGATAGGATGGCCTCCTGCTGCTGCCTTGGTGGTCAGATGGGATAGGATGGCCTCCTGCTGCTGCCTTGGTGGTCAGATGGGATAGCACGGTCTCCTGCTGCTGCCTTGGTGGTCAGATGGGATAGGATGGCCTCCTGCTGCTGCCTTGGTGGTCAGATGGGATAGGACGGCCTCCTGCTGCTGCCTTGATGGTCAGATGGGATAGGATGGCCTCCTGCTGCTGCCTTGGTGGTCAGATGGGATAGCACGGTCTCCTGCTGCTGCCTTGGTGGTCAGATGGGATAGCACGGTCTCCTGCTGCTGCCTTGGTGGTCAGATGGGATAGCACGGTCTCCTGCTGCTGCCTTGGTGGTCAGATGGGATAGCACGGTCTCCTGCTGCTGCCTTGGTGGTCAGATGGGATAGGATGACCTCCTGCTGCTGCCTTGGTGGTCAGATGGGATAGGATGGCCTCCTGCTGCTGCCTTGGTGGTCAGATGGGATAGGATGGCCTCCTGCTGTTGCCTTGGTGGTCAGATGGGATAGGATGGCCTCCTGCTGCTGCCTTGCTGGTCAGATGGGATAGGATGGCCTCCTGCTGTTGCCTTGGTGGTCAGATGGGATAGGATGGCCTCCTGCTGCTGCCTTGGTGGTCAGATGGGATAGGATGGCCTCCTGCTGCTGCCTTGGTGGTCAGATGGGATAGGATGGCCTCCTGCTGTTGCCTTGATGGTCAGATGGGATAGGATGGCCTCCTGCTGCTGCCTTGGTGGTCAGATGGGATAGGATGGCCTCCTGCTGCTGCCTTGGTGGTCAGATGGGATAGGATGGCCTCCTGCTGTTACCTTGATGGTCAGATGGGATAGCACGGTCTCCTGCTGTTGCCTTGATGGTCAGATGGGATAGGATGGCCTCCTGCTGTTGCCTTGATGGTCAGATGGGATAGCACGGTCTCCTGCTGCTGCCTTGGTGGTCAGATGGGATAGGATGGCCTCCTGCTGCTGCCTTGGTGGTCAGATGGGATAGGATGGCCTCCTGCTGTTGCCTTGATGGTCAGATGGGATAGCACGGTCTCCTGCTGCTGCCTTGGTGGTCAGATGGGATAGCACGGTCTCCTGCTGCTGCCTTGGTGGTCAGATGGGATAGGATGGCCTCCTGCTGCTGCCTTGGTGGTCAGATGGGATAGGATGGCCTCCTGCTGCTGCCTTGGTGGTCAGATGGGATAGGATGGCCTCCTGCTGCTGCCTTGGTGGTCAGATGGGATAGCACGGTCTCCTGCTGCTGCCTTGGTGGTCAGATGGGATAGGATGGCCTCCTGCTGCTGCCTTGGTGGTCAGATGGGATAGGACGGCCTCCTGCTGCTGCCTTGATGGTCAGATGGGATAGGATGGCCTCCTGCTGCTGCCTTGGTGGTCAGATGGGATAGCACGGTCTCCTGCTGCTGCCTTGGTGGTCAGATGGGATAGCACGGTCTCCTGCTGCTGCCTTGGTGGTCAGATGGGATAGGATGGTCTCCTGCTGCTGCCTTGGTGGTCAGATGGGATAGCACGGTCTCCTGCTGCTGCCTTGGTGGTCAGATGGGATAGGATGGCCTCCTGCTGCTGCCTTGGTGGTCAGATGGGATAGGATGGCCTCCTGCTGCTGCCTTGGTGGTCAGATGGG
This sequence comes from Oncorhynchus nerka, assembly GCF_034236695.1. Lineage (NCBI taxonomy): Eukaryota > Metazoa > Chordata > Actinopteri > Salmoniformes > Salmonidae > Oncorhynchus > Oncorhynchus nerka. The sequence continues at coordinate 657,822 of NC_088406.1, forward strand.
ATAGGATGGCCTCCTGCTGTTGCCTTGGTGGTCAGATGGGATAGGATGGCCTCCTGCTGCTGCCTTGCTGGTCAGATGGGATAGAATGGCCTCCTGCTGTTGCCTTGGTGGTCAGATGGGATAGGATGGCCTCCTGCTGCTGCCTTGGTGGTCAGATGGGATAGGATGGCCTCCTGCTGCTGCCTTGGTGGTCAGATGGGATAGGATGGCCTCCTGCTGTTGCCTTGATGGTCAGATGGGATAGGATGGCCTCCTGCTGCTGCCTTGGTGGTCAGATGGGATAGGATGGCCTCCTGCTGCTGCCTTGCTGGTCAGATGGGATAGAATGGCCTCCTGCTGCTGCCTTGGTGGTCAGATGGGATAGGATGGCCTCCTGCTGCTGCCTTGGTGGTCAGATGGGATAGGATGGCCTCCTGCTGCTGCCTTGGTGGTCAGATGGGATAGGATGGCCTCCTGCTGTTGCCTTGATGGTCAGATGGGATAGGATGGCCTCCTGCTGCTGCCTTGGTGGTCAGATGGGATAGGATGGCCTCCTGCTGCTGCCTTGGTGGTCAGATGGGATAGGATGGCCTCCTGCTGTTACCTTGATGGTCAGATGGGATAGCACGGTCTCCTGCTGTTGCCTTGATGGTCAATGGGATAGGATGGCCTCCTGCTGTTGCCATGATGGTCAGATGGGATAGCACGGTCTCCTGCTGTTGCCTTGATGGTCAGATGGGATAGGATGGCCTCCTGCTGCTGCCTTGGTGGTCAGATGGGATAGGATGGCCTCCTGCTGTTGCCTTGATGGTCAGATGGGATAGCACGGTCTCCTGCTGTTGCCTTGATGGTCAGATGGGATAGCACGGTCTCCTGCTGCTGCCTTGGTGGTCAGATGGGATAGCACGGTCTCCTGCTGCTGCCTTGGTGGTCAGATGGGATAGGATGGCCTCCTGCTGCTGCCTTGGTGGTCAGATGGGATAGGATGGCCTCCTGCTGCTGCCTTGGTGGTCAGATGGGATAGGATGGCCTCCTGCTGCTGCCTTGGTGGTCAGATGGGATAGCACGGTCTCCTGCTGCTGCCTTGGTGGTCAGATGGGATAGCACGGTCTCCTGCTGCTGCCTTGGTGGTCAGATGGGATAGGATGGCCTCCTGCTGCTGCCTTGGTGGTCAGATGGGATAGGATGGCCTCCTGCTGCTGCCTTGGTGGTCAGATGGGATAGCACGGTCTCCTGCTGCTGCCTTGGTGGTCAGATGGGATAGCACGGTCTCCTGCTGTTACCTTGATGGTCAGATGGGATAGCACGGTGTCCTGCTGTTGCCTTGATGGTCAATGGGATAGGATGGCCTCCTGCTGTTGCCTTGGTGGTAAGATGGGATAGGATGGCCTCCTGATGCTGCCTTGGTGGTCAGATGGGATAGGATGGCCTCCTGCTGCTGCCTTGGTGGTCAGATGGGATAGGATGGCCTCCTGCTGCTGCCTTGGTGGTCAGATGGGATAGGATGGCCTCCTGCTGCTGCCTTGGTGGTCAGATGGGATAGGATGGCCTCCTGCTGTTGCCTTGATGGTCAGATGGGATAGACGGTCTCCTGCTGTTGCCTTGATGGTCAGATGGGATAGCACGGTCTCCTGCTGCTGCCTTGGTGGTCAGATGGGATAGGATGGTCTCCTGCTGTTGCCTTGGTGATCAGATGGGATAGGATGGTCTCCTGCTGCTGTCTTGGTGGTCAGATGGGATAGGATGGATAGGATGGCCTCCTGCTGCTGCCTTGGTGGTCAGATGGGATAGGATGGTCTCCTGCTGCTGTCTTGGTGGTCAGATGGGATAGCATGGTCTCCTGCTGCTGCCTTGGTGGTCAGATGGGATAGGATGGCCTCCTGCTGTTGCCTTGATGGTCAGATGGGATAGCACGGTCTCCTGCTGTTGCCTTGATGGTCAGATGGGATAGCACGGTCTCCTGCTGCTGCCTTGGTGGTCAGATGGGATAGGATGGTCTCCTGCTGTTGCCTTGGTGATCAAATGGGATAGGATGGTCTCCTGCTGCTGTCTTGGTGGTCAGATGGGATAGGATGGTCTCCTTCATAGGATGGCCTCCTGCTGCTGCCTTGGTGGTCAGATGGGATAGGATGGTCTCCTGCTGCTGTCTTGGTGGTCAGATGGGATAGCATGGTCTCCTGCTGCTGCCTTGGTGGTCAGATGGGATAGGATGGTCTCCTGCTGTTGCCTTGATGGTCAGATGGGATAGGATGGCCTCCTGCTGTTGCCTTGGTGATCAGATGGGATAGCACGGTCTCCTGCTGTTGCCTTGATGGTCAGATGGGATAGGATGGCCTCCTGCTGTTGCCTTGATGGTCAGATGGGATAGGATGGCCTCCTGCTGCTGCCTTGGTGGTCAGATGGGATAGGATGGCCTCCTGCTGCTGCCCTGGTGGTCAGATGGGATAGGATGGCCTCCTGCTGCTGCCTTGGTGGTCAGATGGGATAGGATGGCCTCCTGCTGCTGCCTTGGTGGTCAGATGGGATAGGAAGGCCTCCTGCTGCTGCCTTGGTGGTCAGATGGGATAGGAAGGCCTCCTGCTGCTGCCTTGGTGGTCAGATGGGATAGGATGGCCTCCTGCTGTTGCCTTGATGGTCAGATGGGATAGCACGGTCTCCTGCTGTTGCCTTGATGGTCAGATGGGATAGCACGGTCTCCTGCTGCTGCCTTGGTGGTCAGATGGGATAGCACGGTCTCCTGCTGCTGCCTTGGTGGTCAGATGGGATAGGATGGCCTCCTGCTGCTGCCTTGGTGGTCAGATGGGATAGGATGGCCTCCTGCTGCTGCCTTGGTGGTCAGATGGGATAGGATGGCCTCCTGCTGCTGCCTTGGTGGTCAGATGGGATAGCACGGTCTCCTGCTGCTGCCTTGGTGGTCAGATGGGATAGCACGGTCTCCTGCTGCTGCCTTGGTGGTCAGATGGGATAGGATGGCCTCCTGCTGCTGCCTTGGTGGTCAGATGGGATAGGATGGCCTCCTGCTGCTGCCTTGATGGTCAGATGGGATAGCACGGTCTCCTGCTGTTGCCTTGATGGTCAGATGGGATAGGATGGCCTCCTGCTGTTGCCTTGGTGATCAGATGGGATAGCACGGTCTCCTGCTGTTGCCTTGATGGTCAGATGGGATAGGATGGCCTCCTGCTGCTGCCCTGGTGGTCAGATGGGATAGGATGGCCTCCTGCTGCTGCCTTGGTGGTCAGATGGGATAGGATGGCCTCCTGCTGCTGCCCTGGTGGTCAGATGGGATAGGATGGCCTCCTGCTGCTGCCTTGGTGGTCAGATGGGATAGGATGGCCTCCTGCTGCTGCCTTGGTGGTCAGATGGGATAGGATGGCCTCCTGCTGTTGCCTTGATGGTCAGATGGGATAGCACGGTCTCCTGCTGTTGCCTTGATGGTCAGATGGGATAGCACGGTCTCCTGCTGCTGCCTTGGTGGTCAGATGGGATAGGATGGTCTCCTGCTGTTGCCTTGGTGATCAGATGGGATAGGATGGTCTCCTGCTGCTGTCTTGGTGGTCAGATGGGATAGGATGGTCTCCTTCATAGGATGGCCTCCTGCTGCTGCCTTGGTGGTCAGATGGGATAGGATGGTCTCCTGCTGCTGTCTTGGTGGTCAGATGGGATAGCATGGTCTCCTGCTGCTGCCTTGGTGGTCAGATGGGATAGGATGGCCTCCTGCTGTTGCCTTGATGGTCAGATGGGATAGCACGGTCTCCTGCTGTTGCCTTGATGGTCAGATGGGATAGCACGGTCTCCTGCTGCTGCCTTGGTGGTCAGATGGGATAGGATGGTCTCCTGCTGTTGCCTTGGTGATCAAATGGGATAGGATGGTCTCCTGCTGCTGTCTTGGTGGTCAGATGGGATAGGATGGTCTCCTTCATAGGATGGCCTCCTGCTGCTGCCTTGGTGGTCAGATGGGATAGGATGGTCTCCTGCTGCTGTCTTGGTGGTCAGATGGGATAGCATGGTCTCCTGCTGCTGCCTTGGTGGTCAGATGGGATAGGATGGTCTCCTGCTGTTGCCTTGATGGTCAGATGGGATAGGATGGCCTCCTGCTGTTGCCTTGGTGATCAGATGGGATAGCACGGTCTCCTGCTGTTGCCTTGATGGTCAGATGGGATAGGATGGCCTCCTGCTGTTGCCTTGATGGTCAGATGGGATAGGATGGCCTCCTGCTGCTGCCTTGGTGGTCAGATGGGATAGGATGGCCTCCTGCTGCTGCCCTGGTGGTCAGATGGGATAGGATGGCCTCCTGCTGCTGCCCTGGTGGTCAGATGGGATAGGATGGCCTCCTGCTGCTGCCTTGGTGGTCAGATGGGATAGGATGGCCTCCTGCTGCTGCCTTGGTGGTCAGATGGGATAGGAAGGCCTCCTGCTGCTGCCTTGGTGGTCAGATGGGATAGCATGGCCTCCTGCTGCTGCCTTGGTGGTCAGATGGGATAGCACGGTCTCCTGCTGCTGCCTTGGTGGTCAGATGGGATAGGATGGCCTCCTGCTGCTGCCTTGGTGGTCAGATGGGATAGGATGGTCTCCTGCTGCTGTCTTGGTGGTCAGATCGGATAGCATGGTCTCCTGCTGCTGCCTTGGTGGTCAGATGGGATAGGATGGTCTCCTGCTGCTGTCTTGGTGGTCAGATGGGAGAGCACGGTCTCCTGCTGCTGCCTTGGTGGTCAGATGGGATAGGATGGCCTCCTGCTGCTGCCTTGATGGTCAGATGGGATAGCACGGTCTCCTGCTGTTGCCTTGATGGTCAGATGGGATAGGATGGCCTCCTGCTGTTGCCTTGGTGATCAGATGGGATAGCACGGTCTCCTGGTGTTGCCTTGATGGTCAGATGGGATAGGATGGCCTCCTGCTCCTGCCCTGGTGGTCAGATGGGATAGGATGGCCTCCTGCTGCTGCCTTGGTGGTCAGATGGGATAGGATGGCCTCCTGCTGCTGCCCTGGTGGTCAGATGGGATAGGATGGCCTCCTGCTGCTGCCTTGGTGGTCAGATGGGATAGGATGGCCTCCTGCTGCTGCCTTGGTGGTCAGATGGGATAGGATGGCCTCCTGCTGCTGCCTTGATGGTCAGATGGGATAGGATGGCCTCCTGCTGTTGCCTTGGTGATCAGATGGGATAGCACGGTCTCCTGCTGTTGCCTTGGTGATCAGATGGGATAGGATGGTCTCCTGCTGTTGCCTTGGTGATCAGATGGGATAGGATGGTCTCCTGCTGTTGCCTTGGTGATCAGATGGGATAGGATGGTCTCCTGCTGTTGCCTTGGTGATCAGATGGGATAGGATGGCCTCCTGCTGTTGCCTTGGTGATCAGATGGGATAGGATGGTCTCCTTCATGGTTGAACACTGTGTTGTGATTTGCATGTAGATCAAACAAAAGGTTATCAAAGAGCATCTCTAGACAGCTGATTAATCACTACTTAGTTAATATATACAGAAAGTTTTGAAAATAGAGAACAGACCTCTCCCCTGTCTTAGAGCTAGGGTTTCTTCCAGTGCAGAAATGCAGAAGAACATCCCTGCCTTATACCTAGGGTTTCTTCCAGTGCAGAAATGCAGGAGAACATCACTGTCTTAGAACTGTGTTTTGTCTCCATCTCTTGGTGCAGATGAGTAAGTACAACAATAAACACGCATGGGAAAGCTGCAGAGCAGTGATTTAGGCCTTGATTCAATCACATGAGAGGTAAATCAGTGTTATATTAGGCTTTTTAAAGGTAATTTCCAATTGAGCCACCAAATGCAACATATACCATGATAATGGCCCTGCCAATGAAGGAACATAGTTTTTAAAACAAAGCGAGATCTAATAAAGCCCCAAATGATGCTGGTTTATGATGGTGGTGGATTTACAGTCTGTCCATCCTATTAGCCTATTAATTTGGACTGCTATTTGACCAGCGCCTTGGGCAACCACTATAAAGGGAATATGTGCAATTTGGAACACACCTTGGTTCAGGGGATTTTCCAGACCACCAGACCTGACCAGGGTTGATAAATCCCCTAAATATGACTGAGTATTACTATAGCACAAAGTCAGGTGGTCACTAGATACTGTCTCTAGAATAATACATGGTCACATGGTCACTAGACACTCCTGTCTCTAGAATAATACATGGTCACTCCTGTCTCTAGAATAATACATGGTCACTCCTGTCTCTAGAATAATACATGGCCACTCCTGTCTCTAGAATAATACATTGTAACTAGACACTCCTGTCTCTAGAATAATACATGGTCACTCCTGTCTCTAGAATAATACATGGTCACTCCTGTCTCTAGAATAATACATGGTCACGAGACACTCCTGTCTCTAGAATAATACATGGTCACTAGACACTCCTGTCTCTAGAATAATACATGGTCACTCCTGTCTCTAGAATAATACATGGTCACTAGACACTCCTGTCTCTAGAATAATACATTGTAACTAGACACTCCTGTCTCTAGAATAATACATGGTCACGAGACACTCCTGTCTCTAGAATAATACATGGTCACTAGACACTCCTGTCTCTAGAATAATACATTGTAACTAGACACTCCTGTCTCTAGAATATTACATTGTAACTAGACACTCCTGTCTCTAGAATAATAAATGGTCACTAGACACTCCTGTCTCTAGAATAATATATGGTCACTCCTGTCTCTAGAATAATACATGGTCACTCCTGTCTCTAGAATAATACATGGTCACTCCTGTCTCTAGAATAATACATAGACACTCCTGTCTCTAGAATAATACATGGTCACTCCTGTCTCTAGAATAATATATGGTCACTCCTGTCTCTAGAATAATACATAGACACTCCTGTCTCTAGAATAATACATGGTTACTCCTGTCTCTAGAGTAATACATAGACACTATTGTCTCTAGAATAATACATTGTAACTAGTCACTCCTGTCTCTAGAATAATACATGGTCACTCCTGTCTCTAGAATAATACATTGTCACTAGACACTCCTGTCTCTAGAATAATACATTGTCACTAGACACTCCTGTCTCTCTAATAATACATGGTCACTCCTGTCTCTAGAATAATACATGGTCACTAGACACTCCTGTCTCTCTAATAATACATGGTAACTCCTGTCTCTAGAATAATACATGGTCACTAGACACTCCTGTCTCTCTAATAATACATTGACACTCCTGTCTCTAGAATAATACATGGTCACTCCTGTCTCTAGAATAATACATGGTCACTAGACACTCCTGTCTCTCTAATAATACATAGACACTCCTGTCTCTAGAATAATACATGGTCACTCCTGTCTCTAGAGTAATACATAGACACTCCTGTCTCTAGAATAATACATTGTCACTAGACACTCCTGTCTCTCTAATAATACATTGACACTCCTGTCTCTCTAATAATACATGGTCACTCCTGTCTCTAGAATAATTCTGGTCACTAGACACTCCTGTCTCTCTAATAATACATAGATACTCCTGTCTCTCTAATAATACATAGACACTCCTGTCTCTAGAATAATACATGGCCACTCCTGTCTCTAGAATAATTCTGGTCACTAGACACTCCTGTCTCTCTAATAATACATAGATACTCCTGTCTCTCTAATAATACATAGACACTCCTGTCTCTAGAATAATACATGGCCACTCCTGTCTCTAGAATAATACATGATCACTCCTGTCTCTAGAATAATACATGATCACTCCTGTCTCTAGAATAATACATAGACACTCCTGTCTCTCTAATAATACATGGTCACTCCTGTCTCTAGAATAATTCTGGTCACTAGACACTCCTGTCTCTCTAATAATACATAGATACTCCTGTCTCTCTAATAATACATAGACACTCCTGTCTCTAGAATAATACATGGCCACTCCTGTCTCTAGAATAATTCTGGTCACTAGACACTCCTGTCTCTCTAATAATACATAGATACTCCTGTCTCTCTAATAATACATAGACACTCCTGTCTCTAGAATAATACATGGCCACTCCTGTCTCTAGAATAATACATGATCACTCCTGTCTCTAGAATAATACATGATCACTCCTGTCTCTAGAATAATACATAGACACTCCTGTCTCTACAATAATACATGATCACTCCTGTCTCTCTAATAATACATAGACACTCCTGTCTCTAGAATAATACATGGTCACTAGACACTCCTGTCTCTAGAATAATACATGGTCACTCCTGTCTCTAGAATAATACATGGTCACTCCTGTCTCTAGAGTAATACATGGTCACTAGACACTCCTGTCTCTAGAATAATACATGGTCACTCCTGTCTCTAGAATAATACATGGTCACTCCTGTCTCTAGAGTAATACATGGTCACTAGACACTCCTGTCTCTAGAATAATACATGGTCACTCCTGTCTCTAGAATAATACATGGTCACTCCTGTCTCTAGAATAATACATGGTCACTCCTGTCTCTAGAGTAATACATGGTCACTAGACACTCCTGTCTCTAGAATAATACATGGTCACTCCTGTCTCTAGAATAATGCATGGTCACTAGACACTCCTGTCTCTAGAATAATACATGGTCACTCCTGTCTCTAAGGTAATACATGGTCACTAGACACTCCTGTCTCTAGAGTAATACATGGTCACTAGACACTCCTGTCTCTAGAGTAATACATAGACACTATTGTCTCTAGAATAATACATTGTAACTAGTCACTCCTGTCTCTAGAATAATACATGGTCACTCCTGTCTCTAGAATAATACATTGTCACTAGACACTCCTGTCTCTAGAATAATACATTGTCACTAGACACTCCTGTCTCTCTAATAATACATGGTCACTCCTGTCTCTAGAATAATACATGGTCACTAGACACTCCTGTCTCTCTAATAATACATGGTAACTCCTGTCTCTAGAATAATACATGGTCACTAGACACTCCTGTCTCTCTAATAATACATTGACACTCCTGTCTCTAGAATAATACATGGTCACTCCTGTCTCTAGAATAATACATGGTCACTCCTGTCTCTAGAATAATACATGGTCACTAGACACTCCTGTCTCTCTAATAATACATAGACACTCCTGTCTCTAGAATAATACATGGTCACTCCTGTCTCTAGAGTAATACATAGACACTCCTGTCTCTAGAATAATACATTGTCACTAGACACTCCTGTCTCTCTAATAATACATTGACACTCCTGTCTCTCTAATAATACATGGTCACTCCTGTCTCTAGAATAATTCTGGTCACTAGACACTCCTGTCTCTCTAATAATACATAGATACTCCTGTCTCTCTAATAATACATAGACACTCCTGTCTCTAGAATAATACATGGCCACTCCTGTCTCTAGAATAATTCTGGTCACTAGACACTCCTGTCTCTCTAATAATACATAGATACTCCTGTCTCTCTAATAATACATAGACACTCCTGTCTCTAGAATAATACATGGCCACTCCTGTCTCTAGAATAATACATGATCACTCCTGTCTCTAGAATAATACATGATCACTCCTGTCTCTAGAATAATACATAGACACTCCTGTCTCTCTAATAATACATGGTCACTCCTGTCTCTAGAATAATTCTGGTCACTAGACACTCCTGTCTCTAATAATACATAGATACTCCTGTCTCTCTAATAATACATAGACACTCCTGTCTCTAGAATAATACATGGCCACTCCTGTCTCTAGAATAATTCTGGTCACTAGACACTCCTGTCTCTCTAATAATACATAGATACTCCTGTCTCTCTAATAATACATAGACACTCCTGTCTCTAGAATAATACATGGCCACTCCTGTCTCTAGAATAATACATGATCACTCCTGTCTCTAGAATAATACATGATCACTCCTGTCTCTAGAATAATACATAGACACTCCTGTCTCTACAATAATACATGATCACTCCTGTCTCTCTAATAATACATAGACACTCCTGTCTCTAGAATAATACATGGTCACTAGACACTCCTGTCTCTAGAATAATACATGGTCACTCCTGTCTCTAGAATAATACATGGTCACTCCTGTCTCTAGAGTAATACATGGTCACTAGACACTCCTGTCTCTAGAATAATACATGGTCACTCCTGTCTCTAGAATAATACATGGTCACTCCTGTCTCTAGAGTAATACATGGTCACTAGACACTCCTGTCTCTAGAATAATACATGGTCACTCCTGTCTCTAGAATAATACATGGTCACTCCTGTCTCTAGAATAATACATGGTCACTCCTGTGTCTAGAGTAATACATGGTCACTAGACACTCCTGTCTCTAGAATAATACATGGTCACTCCTGTCTCTAGAATAATGCATGGTCACTAGACACTCCTGTCTCTAGAATAATACATGGTCACTCCTGTCTCTAAGGTAATACATGGTCACTAGACACTCCTGTCTCTAGAGTAATACATGGTCACTAGACACTCCTGTCTCTAGAATAATACATAGACACTCCTGTCTCTAGAATAATACATAGACACTCCTGTCTCTAGAATAATACATAGACACTCCTGTCTCTAGAATAATACATGGTCACTCCTGTATCTAGAATAATACATAGACACTCCTGTCTCTAGAATAATACATGGTCACTAGACACTCCTGTCTCTAGAGTAATACATGGTCACTAGACACTCCTGTCTCTAGAGTAATACATGGTCACTAGACACTCCTGTCTCTAGAATAATACATTGTCACTAGACACTCCTGTCTCTAGAATAATACATGGTCACTCCTGTCTCTAGAATAATACATGGTCACTAGACACTCCTGTCTCTAGAATAATACATAGACACTCCTGTCTCTAGAATAATACATGGTCACTCCTGTCTCTAGAATAATACATGGTCACTAGACACTCCTGTCTCTAGAATAATACATAGACACTCCTGTCTCTAGAATAATACATTGACACTCCTGTCTCTCTAATAATACATGGTCACTCCTGTCTCTAGAATAATACATGGCCACTCCTGTCTCTAGAATAATACATGATCACTCCTGTCTCTAGAATAATACATGATCACTCCTGTCTCTAGAATAATACATAGACACTCCTGTCTCTCTAATAATACATGGTCACTCCTGTCTCTAGAATAATTCTGGTCACTAGACACTCCTGTCTCTCTAATAATACATAGATACTCCTGTCTCTCTAATAATACATAGACACTCCTGTCTCTAGAATAATACATGGCCACTCCTGTCTCTAGAATAATTCTGGTCACTAGACACTCCTGTCTCTCTAATAATACATAGATACTCCTGTCTCTCTAATAATACATAGACACTCCTGTCTCTAGAATAATACATGGCCACTCCTGTCTCTAGAATAATACATGATCACTCCTGTCTCTAGAATAATACATGATCACTCCTGTCTCTAGAATAATACATAGACACTCCTGTCTCTACAATAATACATGATCACTCCTGTCTCTCTAATAATACATAGACACTCCTGTCTCTAGAATAATACATGGTCACTAGACACTCCTGTCTCTAGAATAATACATGGTCACTCCTGTCTCTAGAATAATACATGGTCACTCCTGTCTCTAGAGTAATACATGGTCACTAGACACTCCTGTCTCTAGAATAATACATGGTCACTCCTGTCTCTAGAATAATACATGGTCACTCCTGTCTCTAGAGTAATACATGGTCACTAGACACTCCTGTCTCTAGAATAATACATGGTCACTCCTGTCTCTAGAATAATACATGGTCACTCCTGTCTCTAGAATAATACATGGTCACTCCTGTCTCTAGAGTAATACATGGTCACTAGACACTCCTGTCTCTAGAATAATACATGGTCACTCCTGTCTCTAGAATAATGCATGGTCACTAGACACTCCTGTCTCTAGAATAATACATGGTCACTCCTGTCTCTAAGGTAATACATGGTCACTAGACACTCCTGTCTCTAGAGTAATACATGGTCACTAGACACTCCTGTCTCTAGAATAATACATAGACACTCCTGTCTCTAGAATAATACATAGACACTCCTGTCTCTAGAATAATACATGGTCACTCCTGTATCTAGAATAATACATAGACACTCCTGTCTCTAGAATAATACATGGTCACTAGACACTCCTGTCTCTAGAGTAATACATGGTCACTAGACACTCCTGTCTCTAGAGTAATACATGGTCACTAGACACTCCTGTCTCTAGAATAATACATTGTCACTAGACACTCCTGTCTCTAGAATAATACATGGTCACTCCTGTCTCTAGAATAATACATGGTCACTAGACACTCCTGTCTCTAGAATAATACATAGACACTCCTGTCTCTAGAATAATACATGGTCACTCCTGTCTCTAGAATAATACATGGTCACTAGACACTCCTGTCTCTAGAATAATACATAGACACTCCTGTCTCTAGAATAATACATTGACACTCCTGTCTCTCTAATAATACATGGTCACTCCTGTCTCTAGAATAATACATAGACACTCCTGTCTCTAGAATAATACATGATCACTCCTGTCTCTCTAATAATACATAGACACTCCTGTCTCTAGAATAATACATGGTCACTAGACACTCCTGTCTCTAGAACAATACATGGTCACTCCTGTCTCTAGAATAATACATGGTCACTACCGTCTCTAGAGTAATACATGGTCACTAGACACTCCTGTCTCTAGAATAATACATGGTCACTCCTGTCTCTAGAATAATACATAGACACTCCTGTCTCTAGAATAATACATAGACACTCCTGTCTCTAGAATAATACATAGACACTCCTGTCTCTAGAATAATACATAGACACTCCTGTCTCTAGAATAATACATAGACACTCCTGTCTCTAGAATAATACATAGACACTCCTGTCTCTAGAATAATACATGGTCACTCCTGTATCTAGAATAATACATAGACACTCCTGTCTCTAGAATAATACATGGTCACTAGACACTCCTGTCTCTAGAGTAATACATGGTCACTAGACACTCCTGTCTCTAGAGTAATACATGGTCACTAGACACTCCTGTCTCTAGAATAATACATAGACACTCCTGTCTCTAGAATAATACATGATCACTCCTGTCTCTCTAATAATACATAGACACTCCTGTCTCTAGAATAATACATGGTCACTAGACACTCCTGTCTCTAGAACAATACATGGTCACTCCTGTCTCTAGAATAATACATGGTCACTCCTGTCTCTAGAGTAATACATGGTCACTAGACACTCCTGTCTCTAGAATAATACATGGTCACTCCTGTCTCTAGAATAATACATAGACACTCCTGTCTCTAGAATAATACATAGACACTCCTGTCTCTAGAATAATACATAGACACTCCTGTCTCTAGAATAATACATGGTCACTCCTGTCTCTAGAAAAATACATGGTCACTAGACACTCCTGTCTCTAGAATAATACATAGACACTCCTGTCTCTAGAATAATACATGGTCACTCCTGTCTCTAGAATAATACATGGTCACTAGACACTCCTGTCTCTAGAATAATACATAGACACTCCTGTCTCTAGAATAATACATGGTCACTCCTGTCTCTAGAATAATACATGGTCACTAGACACTCCTGTCTCTAGAATAATACATAGACACTCCTGTCTCTAGAATAATACATTGACACTCCTGTCTCTAGAATAATACATGTCTCTAGTAGACACTCCTGTCTCTAGAATAACTCCTGTCTCTAGAATAATACATAGACACTCCTGTCTCTAGACACTCCTGTCTCTAATACATAGACACTCCTGTCTCTAGAATAATACATAGACACTCCTGTCTCTAGAATAATACATACATAGACACTCCTGTCTCTAGAATAATACATGACACTCCTGTCTCTAGAGTAATACATGGTCACTAGACACCCTGTCTCTAGAGTAATACATGGTCACTAGACACTCCTGTCTCTAGAATAATACATAGACACTCCTGTCTCTAGAATATGATCATCTAATAATACATAGACACTCCTGTCTCTAGAATAATACATGGTCACTAGACACTCCTGTCTCTAGAATAATACATGGTCACTCCTGTCTCTAGAATAATACATGGTCACTCCTGTCTCTAGAGTAATACATGGTCACTAGACACTCCTGTCTCTAGAATAATACATGGTCACTCCTGTCTCTAGAATAATACATAGACACTCCTGTCTCTAGAATAATACATAGACACTCCTGTCTCTAGAATAATACATAGACACTCCTGTCTCTAGAATAATACATGGTCACTCCTGTCTCTAGAAAAATACATGGTCACTAGACACTCCTGTCTCTAGAATAATACATAGACACTCCTGTCTCTAGAATAATACATGGTCACTCCTGTCTCTAGAATAATACATGGTCACTAGACACTCCTGTCTCTAGAATAATACATAGACACTCCTGTCTCTAGAATAATACATGGTCACTCCTGTCTCTAGAATAATACATGGTCACTAGACACTCCTGTCTCTAGAATAATACATAGACACTCCTGTCTCTAGAATAATACATTGACACTCCTGTCTCTCTAATAATACATGGTCACTCCTGTCTCTAGAATAATACATAGACACTCCTGTCTCTAGAATAATACATGATCACTCCTGTCTCTCTAGTAATACATAGACACTCCTGTCTCTAGAATAATACATGGTCACTAGACACTCCTGTCTCTAGAATAATACATGGTCACTCCTGTCTCTAGAATAATACATGGTCACTCCTGTCTCTAGAGTAATACATGGTCACTAGACACTCCTGTCTCTAGAATAATACATGGTCACTCCTGTCTCTAGAATAATACATGGTCACTCCTGTCTCTAGAGTAATACATGGTCACTAGACACTCCTGTCTCTAGAATAATACATGGTCACTCCTGTCTCTAGAATAATACATGGTCACTCCTGTCTCTAGAGTAATACATAGACACTCCTGTCTCTAGAATAATACATAGACACTCCTGTCTCTAGAATAATACATAGACACTCCTGTCTCTAGAGTAATACATAGACACTCCTGTCTCTAGAATCACATAGACACTCCTGTCTCTAGAATAATACATAGACACTCCTGTCTCTAGAATAATACATAGACACTCCTGTCTCTAGAATAATACATGGTCACTCCTGTCTCTAGAATAATACATAGACACTCCTGACACATGGTCCTGTCTCTAGAATAATACATGGTCACTAGACACTCCTGTCTCTAGAATAATACATGACACTCCTGTCTCTAGAATAATACATGGTCACTCCTGTCTCTAGAATAATACATAGTCACTCCTGTCTCTAGAATAATACATGTCACTAGACACTCCTGTCTCTAGAATAATACAGACACTCCTGTCTCACATAGACACTCCTGTCTCTAGAATAATACATGGTCACTCCTGTCTCTAGAATAATACATAGACACTCCTGTCATCTCACTCCTGTCTCTCTAATAATAATACATGTCTCTAGAATAATACATGGTCACTAGACACTCCTGTCTCTAGAATAATACATGGTCACTCCTGTCTCTAGAATAATACATGGTCACTCCTGTCTCTAGAGTAATACATGGTCACTAGACACTCCTGTCTCTAGAATAATACATGGTCACTCCTGTCTCTAGAATAATACATGGTCACTCCTGTCTCTAGAGTAATACATGGTCACTAGACACTCCTGTCTCTAGAATACATGGTCACTAGAGACACTCCTGTCTCTAGAATAATACATAGACACTCCTGTCTCTAGAATAATACATAGACACTTCTGTCTCTAGAGTAATACATAGACACTCCTGTCTCTAGAATAATACATAGACACTCCTGTCTCACTAGACACTCCTGTCTCTAGAATAATACATAGACACTCCTGTCTCTAGAATAATACATGGTCACTCCTGTCTCTAGAAAATACATGGTCACACTAGACACTCCTGTCTCTAGAATAATATGGTCACTCCTGTCTCTAGAATAATACATGGTCACTAGACACTCCTGTCTCTAGAATAATACATAGACACTCCTGTCTCTAGAATAATACATGGTCACTCCTGTCTCTAGAATAATACATGGTCACTAGACACTCCTGTCTCTAGAATAATACATAACTCCTGTCTCTAGAATAACATTGACACTCCTGTCTCTCTAATAATACATGGTCACTCCTGTCTCTAGAATAATACATAGACACTCCTGTCTCTAGAATAATACATGATCACTCCTGTCTCTCTAGTAATACATAGACACTCCTGTCTCTAGAATAATACATGGTCACTAGACACTCCTGTCTCTAGAATAATACATGGTCACTCCTGTCTCTAGAATAATACATGGTCACTCCTGTCTCTAGAGTAATACATGGTCACTAGACACTCCTGTCTCTAGAATAATACATGGTCACTCCTGTCTCTAGAATAATACATGGTCACTCCTGTCTCTAGAGTAATACATGGTCACTAGACACTCCTGTCTCTAGAATAATACATGGTCACTCCTGTCTCTAGAATAATACATGGTCACTCCTGTCTCTAGAGTAATACATAGACACTCCTGTCTCTAGAATAATACATAGACACTCCTGTCTCTAGAATAATACATAGACACTTCTGTCTCTAGAGTAATACATAGACACTCCTGTCTCTAGAATAATACATAGACACTCCTGTCTCTAGAATAATACATAGACACTCCTGTCTCTAGAATAATACATGGTCACTCCTGTCTCTAGAATAATACATGGCCACTCCTGTCTCTAGAATAATACATGGTCACTCCTGTCTCTGGAATAATACATAGACACTCCTGTCTCTAGAATAATACATGGTCACTCCTGTCTCTAGAATAATACATGGTCACTAGACACTCCTGTCTCTAGAATAATACATAGACACTCCTGTCTCTAGAATAATACATGGTCACTCCTGTCTCTAGAATAATACATGGTCACTAGACACTCCTGTCTCTAGAATAATACATAGACACTCCTGTCTCTAGAATAATACATTGACACTCCTGTCTCTCTAATAATACATGGTCACTCCTGTCTCTAGAATAATACATAGACACTCCTGTCTCTAGAATAATACATGATCACTCCTGTCTCTCTAATAATACATAGACACTCCTGTCTCTAGAATAATACATGGTCACTAGACACTCCTGTCTCTAGAATAATACATGGTCACTCCTGTCTCTAGAATAATACATGGTCACTCCTGTCTCTAGAGTAATACATGGTCACTAGACACTCCTGTCTCTAGAATAATACATGGTCACTCCTGTCTCTAGAATAATACATGGTCACTCCTGTCTCTAGAGTAATACATGGTCACTAGACACTCCTGTCTCTAGAATAATACATGGTCACTCCTGTCTCTAGAGTAATACATAGACACTCCTGTCTCTAGAATAATACATAGACACTCCTGTCTCTAGAATAATACATAGACACTTCTGTCTCTAGAGTAATACATAGACACTCCTGTCTCTAGAATAATACATAGACACTCCTGTCTCTAGAATAATACATAGACACTCCTGTCTCTAGAATAATACATGGTCACTCCTGTCTCTAGAATAATACATGGCCACTCCTGTCTCTAGAATAATACATGGTCACTCCTGTCTCTAGAATAATGCATGGCCACTCCTGTCTCTAGAATAATACATTGTAACTAGACACTCCTGTCTCTAGAATAATACATGGTCACTAGACACTCCTGTCTCTATAATAATACATGGCCACTCCTGTCTCTCTAATAATACATGGTCACTAGACACTCCTGTCTCTCTAATAATACATGGTCACTAGACACTCCTGTCTCTAGAATAATACATGGCCACTCCTGTCTCTAGAATAATACATGGTCACTAGACACTCCTGTCTCTCTAATAATACATGGTCACTAGACACTCCTGTCTCTAGAATAAAACATGGCCACTCCTGCCTCTCTAATAATACATGGTCACTAGACACTCCTGTCTCTAGAATAATACATTGTAACTAGTCACTCCTGTCTCTAGAATAATACATTGTCACTAGACACTCCTGTCTCTCTAATAATACATGGTCACTAGACACTCCTGTCTCTATAATAATACATGGCCACTCCTGTCTCTCTAATAATACATGGTCACTAGACACTCCTGTCTCTCTAATAATACATGGTCACTAGACACTCCTGTCTCTAGAATAATACATGGCCACTCCTGTCTCTAGAATAATACATGGTCACTAGACACTCCTGTCTCTCTAATAATACATGGTCACTAGACACTCCTGTCTCTCTAATAATACATAGACACTCCTGTCTCTCTAATAATACATAGACACTCCTGTCTCTAGAATAATACATGGTCACTCCTGTCTCTAGAATAATACATTGTCACTAGACACTCTTGTCTCTCTAATAATACATAGAACTCCTGTCTCTAGAATAATACATGGTCCCTCCTGTCTCTAGAATAATACATGGTCACTAGACACTCCTGTCTCTAG
Organism: Oncorhynchus nerka; assembly: GCF_034236695.1. Lineage (NCBI taxonomy): Eukaryota > Metazoa > Chordata > Actinopteri > Salmoniformes > Salmonidae > Oncorhynchus > Oncorhynchus nerka. Next base: position 676,324 of record NC_088406.1, read on the forward strand.
AATAATACATAGACACTCCTGTCTCTAGAATAATACTTTATCAACACAATGTTGTTGATGTTTTATCTGTTCCTGAGTAAAACAATGTCAGTTTGACCTGGGTGGTCTGCAGTTGGAAAACATTATCTTTGCTTCTCTTTAAATACCAGGATACTGCGAATCTCCCTATTACAAGATGAATGGCCATTTATTCAAAACTAATGTGTCCCTTCCCTGCCCCAGTCCCTTTAAAGACACTATAGACGTTGTAGATGCAGCATCCCAGGGCTGTGACAGACATGGTTAATCTGCAGGCTCTCTTCTACTGCAGACCGATTAGATCTCCCCCCCCCGCAGCAATTCAAGGAACTTACATTTTCCAAACGAGCTGTGCCGCCTGGACAAATGATGTAGGCGCACGACATCAACTGTTAAATAGGCCTTTGGACCCAGGCAATCTATTCTACCACAGCCACTGCACAGTCTGCTCTTGCATAAAAATCGTATTTTCCCGTTTACCCGTTCAGGTAAACGCTCTAGGGATATTCTGTGTTGCTCATTTAAATTTGCAATGCAGATGGCTCTTTGCCACAACTAGATAGGGTATCTGGAGTGCATCCTGGCATGAGAGTAGTTGGCTGTAAAATAATGCATGAGATTTACTGTCGGAGGATGGAAACGCCCAGGATGGAAACGCCCAGGATGGAAACGCCCAGGATGGAAACGCCCAGGATGGAAACGCCCAGGATGGAAACGGATGGAAACGCCCAGGATGGAAACGCCCAGGATGGAAACGCCCAGGATGGAAACGCCCAGGATGGAAACGCCCACAGGATGGAAACGCCCAGGATGGAAACGCCCAGGATGGAAACGCCCAGCTGCTTTCCAGGTCTGAATACAATCAGTGCAGTATCTCTGGAAATACATCCGGGTGTATTAGATACAACCTAGATATTTATCCGATATTACAGTAAATGATTAACAAATTAAAATATACAGTAAAAATATTGAACAGCAATAATATATTGTTCACAGGTGGCTGGTGGCAAATTAATTTGGGAGGATGGGCTCATAGTAATGGCTTGAAGGGAATTGTTGGAATGGTCTCAAGTACATGGAACACATGGTTTCAAAGTGTTTGATACCATTCCATTCACAGTCATTATTATGAGCCTTTCTCCCCTCAGCAGCCTCCACTAATATTGTTATATGCTAAAGTGTTCCTAAGACCATCACAATTCTACACAGCATTTCAATGACCAGACATACAAAAAAAAACTGAAAATGAGATTGAAAATATATCATTTTTTTACATTTAAAAAAATGTTTTTAAATGGTTTGATTGATTACTTGTGAATAGTCTAAAGTTGATTGGATAAATCAATGCTGTATGTGTGTCTACAGTTTATAGGACGGTGTTACATTAGAGAGACAGCTCAGGTTGATTAGAGACGGCTCTGTGGTACTCAGTATGCAGGTTGATTAGAGACAGCTCTGTGGTACTCAGTATGCAGGTTGATTAGAGACAGCTCTGTGGTACTCAGTATGCAGGTTGATTAGAGACAGCTCTGTGGTACTCAGTATGCAGGTTGATTAGAGACAGCTCTGTGGTACTCAGTATGCAGGTTGATTAGAGACAGCTCTGTGGTACTCAGTATGCAGGTTGATTAGAGACAGCTCTGTGGTACTCAGTATGCAGGTTGATTAGAGACAGCTCTGTGGTACTCAGTATGCAGGTTGATTACAGACAGCTCTGTGGTACTCAGTATGCAGGTTGATTAGAGACAGCTCTGAGGTACTCAGTATGCAGGTTGATTAGAGACAGCTCTGTGGTACTCAGTATGCAGGTTGATTAGAGACAGCTCTGTGGTACTCAGTATGCAGGTTGATTAGAGACAGCTCTGTGGTACTCAGTATGCAGGTTGATTAGAGACAGCTCTGTGGTACTCAGTATGCAGGTTGATTAGAGACAGCTCTGTGATACTCAGTATGAAGGTTGATTAGAGACAGCTCTGTGGTACTCAGTATGCAGGTTGATTAGAGACAGCTCTGTGGTACTCAGTATGCAGGTTGATTAGAGACAGATCTGTGGTACTCAGTATGAAGGTTGATTAGAGACAGCTCTGTGGTACTCAGTATGCAGGTTGATTAGAGACAGCTCTGTGATACTCAGTATGCAGGTTGATTAGAGACAGATCTGTGGTACTCAGTATGCAGGTTGATTAGAGACAGCTCTGTGGTACTCAGTATGCAGGTTGATTAGAGACAGCTCTGTGATACTCAGTATGAAGGTTGATTAGAGACAGCTCTGTGGTACTCAGTATGCAGGTTGATTAGAGACAGCTCTGTGATACTCAGTATGCAGGTTGATTAGAGACAGCTCTGTGGTACTCAGTATGCAGGTTGATTAGAGACATCTCTGTGGTACTCAGTATGCAGGTTGATTAGAGACAGCTCTGTGGTACTCAGTATGCAGGTTGATTAGAGACAGCTCTGTGGTACTCAGTATGCAGGTTGATTAGAGACAGCTCTGTGGTACTCAGTATGCAGGTTGATTAGAGACTGCTCTGTGGTACTCAGTATGCAGGTTGATTAGAGACAGCTCTGTGGTACTCAGTATGCAGGTTGATTAGAGACAGCTCTGTGGTACTCAGTATGCAGGTTGATTAGAGACAGCTCTGTGGTACGCAGTATGCAGGTTGATTAGAGACAGCTCTGTGGTACTCAGTATGCAGGTTGATTTACATCAATGTCCACATGTATTCTACATTTGGATTCATCATTACCTCTAATATCAAATAACTTTGAATAAAAAGTATACTAATTTACCTTGATTATATTTTACTCTGACAAATGTTGTCCTGGCAGTTGCCGTTTTTACCTAAAATACATTTTATTTTAAATTACAATTACGTCATAACCTCTACATTCTAAATAGTGTCTTAATGGATATATACAAATTATATTTTTTTCAGTGAACACACTGCATTTATAACCAGGATAATTATCAGTGCATACATTGCATTTATAACCAGGATAATTATCAGTGCATACATTGCATTTATAACCAGGATAATTATCTGTGCATACATTGCATTTATAACCAGGATAATTATCTGTGCATACATTGCATTTATAACCAGGATATTTGTTATCAGTGTGTTGGACCTCGGGCTAAGTCCTCTCATATTCATTATGTTTCCTTTGTCAAAGGGAGAAGGGAAGATATATAATTGTTTTCTCAGATGTACCTTTTAAGTCGTGCTATGTTCCTTTAGATGCCCTAATTGGTAATAGAACTAGCCTTTGAGCTGCTGCAGTAAATGGTTTGCTATGTTTTTATTTCTGTACACTGTGACTTTGAGGGTTAACTATTGATTTTCGTCTTCACAGATGCACTATGAGGAATAGAGTGTGACCTTAGATTCCATGTGTCTGTTTTCTTCAGTGGATTCAGTGGATCCTGGGTGATATCTGGGATGATACTGGGAGTCTCTGTCCTCTTCAGTGGATCCTAGATGTTATCTGGGATGATACTGGGAGTCTCTGTCCTCTTCAGTTGATCCTAGATGTTATCTGGGATGATACTGGGAGTCTCTGTCCTCTTCAGTTGATCCTAGATGTTATCTGGGATGATACTGGGAGTCTCTGTCCTCTTCAGTGGATCCTAGATGTTATCTGGGATGATACTGGGAGTCTCTGTCCTCTTCAATGGATCCTAGATGTTATCTGGGAGTCTCTGTCCTCTTCAGTTGATCCTAGATGTTATCTGGGATGATACTGGGAGTCTCTGTCCTCTTCAGTGGATCCTAGATGTTATCTGGGAGTCTCTGTCCTCTTCAGTGGATCCTAGATGTTATCTGGGATGATACTGGGAGTCTCTGTCCTCTTCAGTGGATCCTAGATGTTATCTGGGAGTCTCTGTCCTCTTCAGTGGATCCTAGATGTTATCTGGGAGTCTCTGTCCTCTTCAGTGGATCCTAGATGTTATCTGGGAGTCTCTGTCCTCTTCAGTGGATCCTAGATGTTATCTGGGATGATACTGGGAGTCTCTGTCCTCTTCAGTGGATCCTAGATGTTATCTGGGATGATACTGGGAGTCTCTGTCCTCTTCAGTTGATCCTAGATGTTATCTGGGATGATACTGGGAGTCTCTGTCCTCTTCAGTTGATCCTAGATGTTATCTGGGATGATACTGGGAGTCTCTGTCCTCTTCAGTGGATCCTAGATGTTATCTGGGATGATACTGGGAGTCTCTGTCCTCTTCAATGGATCCTAGATGTTATCTGGGAGTCTCTGTCCTCTTCAGTTGATCCTAGATGTTATCTGGGATGATACTGGGAGTCTCTGTCCTCTTCAGTGGATCCTAGATGTTATCTGGGAGTCTCTGTCCTCTTCAGTGGATCCTAGATGTTATCTGGGATGATACTGGGAGTCTCTGTCCTCTTCAGTGGATCCTAGATGTTATCTGGGAGTCTCTGTCCTCTTCAGTGGATCCTAGATGGAGTCTCTGTCCTCTTCAGTGGATCCTAGATGTTCTGGGATCTGGGATGATACTGGGAGTCTCTGTCCTCTTCAGTGGATCCTAGATGTTATCTGGGATGATACTGGGAGTCTCTGTCCTCTTCAGTTGATCCTAGATGTTATCTGGGATGATACTGGGAGTCTCTGTCCTCTTCAGTTGATCCTAGATGTTATCTGGGATGATACTGGGAGTCTCTGTCCTCTTCAGTGGATCCTAGATGTTATCTGGGATGATACTGGGAGTCTCTGTCCTCTTCAATGGATCCTAGATGTTATCTGGGAGTCTCTGTCCTCTTCAGTTGATCCTAGATGTTATCTGGGATGATACTGGGAGTCTCTGTCCTCTTCAGTGGATCCTAGATGTTATCTGGGAGTCTCTGTCCTCTTCAGTGGATCCTAGATGTTATCTGGGATGATACTGGGAGTCTCTGTCCTCTTCAGTGGATCCTAGATGTTATCTGGGAGTCTCTGTCCTCTTCAGTGGATCCTAGATGTTATCTGGGAGTCTCTGTCCTCTTCAGTGGATCCTATATGTTATCTGGGAGTCTCTGTCTTCTTCAGTGGATCCTAGATGTTATCTGGGAGTCTCTGTCCTCTTCAATGGATCCTAGATGTTATCTGGGAGTCTCTGTCCTCTTCAGTGGATCCTAGATGTTATCTGGGATGATAGTGGGAGTCTCTGTCCTCTTCAGTTGATCCTAGATGTTATCTGGGAGTCTCTGTCCTCTTCAGTGGATTCTAGATGTTATCTGGGATGATAGTGGGAGTCTCTGTCCTCTTCAGTTGATCCTAGATGTTATCTGGGAGTCTCTGTCCTCTTCAGTGGATTCTAGATGTTATCTGGGATGATACTGGGAGTCTCTGTCCTCTTCAGTGGATCCTAGATGTTATCTGGGATGATAGTGGGAGTCTCTGTCCTCTTCAGTTGATCCTAGATGTTATCTGGGATGATACTGGGAGTCTCTGTCCTCTTCAGTTGATCCTAGATGTTATCTGGGATGATACTGGGAGTCTCTGTCCTCTTCAATGGATCCTAGATGTTATCTTCAATGGATGATATCTGGGATGGGAGTCTCTGTCCTCTTCTAGATGTTATCTGGGAGTTGATCCTAGATGTTATCTGTCCTCTTCAGTTGATCCTAGATGTTATCTGGGAGTCTCTGTCCTCTTCAGTGGATCCTAGATGTTATCTGGGATGATACTGGGAGTCTCTGTCCTCTTCAGTGGATCCTAGATGTTATCTGGGAGTCTCTGTCCTCTTCAGTGGATCCTAGATGTTATCTCAGTGGATCCTAGATGTTATCTGGGAGTCTCTGTCCTCTTCAGTGGATCCTAGATGTTATCTGGGATGATACTGGGAGTCTCTGTCCTCTTCAGTGGATCCTAGATGTTATCTGGGATGATACTGGGAGTCTCTGTCCTCTTCAGTGGATCCTAGATGTTATCTGGGAGTCTCTGTCCTCTTCAGTTGATCCTAGATGTTATCTGGGATGATAGTGGGAGTCTCTGTCCTCTTCAATGGATCCTAGATGTTATCTGGGGAGTCTCTGTCCTCTTCAGTGGATCCTAGATGTTATCTGGGATGATACTGGGAGTCTCTGTATCTGGGAGTCTCTCTCTTCAGTGGATCCTAGATGTTATCTTATCTGGGATCTGGGAGTCTCTGTCCTCTTCAATGGATCCTAGATGTTATCTGGGAGTCTCTGTCCTCTTCAGTGGGATCCTAGATGTTATCTGGGATGATACTGGGAGTCTCTGTCCTCTTCATTGATCCTAGATGTTATCTGGGATGATACTGGGAGTCTCTGTCCTCTTCAATGGATTCTAGATGTTATCTGGGATGATTGGGAGTCTCTGTCCTCTTCAGTTGATCCTAGATGTTATCTGAGTTGATCCTAGATGTTATCTGGGAGTCTCTGTCCTCTTCAGTTGATCCTAGATGTTATCTGGGATGATACTGGGAGTCTCTGTCCTCTTCAGTGGATTCTATATGTTATCTGGGATGATACTGGGAGTCTCTGTCCTCTTCAGTGGATCCTAGATGTTATCTGGGATGATAGTGGGAGTCTCTGTCCTCTTCAGTTGATCCTAGATGTTATCTGGGATGATACTGGGAGTCTCTGTCCTCTTCAGTTGATCCTAGATGTTATCTGGGATGATACTGGGAGTCTCTGTCCTCTTCAATGGATCCTAGATGTTATCTGGGATGATACTGGGAGTCTCTGTCCTCTTCAATGGATCCTAGATGTTATCTGGGATGATACTGGGAGTCTCTGTCCTCTTCAGTGGATTCTAGATGTTATCTGGGATGATACTGGGAGTCTCTGTCCTCTTCAGTTGATCCTAGATGTTATCTGGGATGATACTGGGAGTCTCTGTCCTCTTCAGTTGATCCTAGATGTTATCTGGGATGATACTGGGAGTCTCTGTCCTCTTCAATGGATCCTAGATGTTATCTGGGATGATAGTGGGAGTCTCTGTCCTCTTCAGTTGATCCTAGATGTTATCTGGGAGTCTCTGTCCTCTTCAGTCGATCCTAGATGTTATCTGGGATGATACTGTGAGTCTCTGTCCTCTTCAGTGCATCCTAGATGTTATCTGGGAGTCTCTGTCCTCTTCAGTCGATCCTAGATGTTATCTGGGATGATACTGGGAGTCTCTGTCCTCTTCAGTGGATTCTAGATGTTATCTGGGATGATAGTGGGAGTCTCTGTCCTCTTCAGTGGATCCTAGATGTTATCTGGGATGATAGTGGGAGTCTCTGTCCTCTTCAGTGGATCCTAGATGTTATCTGGGAGTCTCTGTCCTCTTCAGTTGATCCTAGATGTTATCTGGGATGATACTGGGAGTCTCTGTCCTCTTCAGTTGATCCTAGATGTTATCTGGGATGATACTGGGAGTCTCTGTCCTCTTCAGTGGGATCCTAGATGTTATCTGGGATGATACTGGGAGTCTCTGTCCTCTTCAGTTGATCCTAGATGTTATCTGGGATGATAGTGGGAGTCTCTGTCCTCTTCAATGGATCCTATATGTTATCTGGGAGTCTCTGTCCTCTTCAGTGGATCCTAGATGTTATCTGGGATGATACTGGGAGTCTCTGTCCTCTTCAGTCGATCCTAGATGTTATCTGGGATGATAGTGGGAGTCTCTGTCCTCTTCAATGGATCCTAGATGTTATCTGGGAGTCTCTGTCCTCTTCAGTGGGATCCTAGATGTTATCTGGGATGATACTGGGAGTCTCTGTCCTCTTCATTGGATCCTAGATGTTATCTGGGATGATACTGGGAGTCTCTGTCCTCTTCAATGGATTCTAGATGTTATCTGGGATGATAGTGGGAGTCTCTGTCCTCTTCAGTTTATCCTAGATGTTATCTGGGAGTCTCTGTCCTCTTCAGTTGATCCTAGATGTTATCTGGGATGATACTGGGAGTCTCTGTCCTCTTCAGTGGATCCTAGATGTTATCTGGGATGATACTGGGAGTCTCTGTCCTCTTCAGTGCATCCTAGATGTTATCTGGGAGTCTCTGTCCTCTTCAGTTGATCCTAGATGTTATCTGGGCTGTAACCCACAATGTGTTACTGACTCCAGTCTCAGATAGGCAGACAGGTCGTCATAGCTTTATCTGTAATAAGTATTTATTTTCTCCTGCGGTGTATCAAGTGGATATCAAGAGGGTATAAAATAGGACATGACCTCCGTCTGATAGCTTGAAGATTGGAAAAATATATATATATTTTTTGAATGGTGTTGTGTTTGCATATAAAACACTTCTGAGCTGAGAGAGCGGATGAATACCTGGATATGAATACCCACCAGTGAGTGGAGACATCTCCCATTTCAATCAAGAGATGACAATAACTGTTAGAGTGAATAGAGATTTAGCTGGGGGAAATCTGCAGGGCTGAGAATCCTCCTCTAGTTAAGTGCTTCATGATGTATTATAAAGTTGTTGGTTTGTTTTTGCCCCAGCAGGTATTGGAGAGGGGGAGAGAGGGAGATAGGGAGAGGGGGCGAGGAAGAGAGGACTTTTTCCACATTTTGTTATGCTACAGCCTTATAAAAAAATATATTAATCAAATGTTTTTCCTCATCAATCTACACCAAATACCCCATAATGACAAAGTGAAAACAGGTTTTGAGAAATGTATTACAAATCATTTTAAAAATGTATTTTATTATTTACGTAAGTATTCCGACCCTTTGCTATGAGACTCGAAATTGATGTTTCCAGTGATCATACTTGAGATGTTTCTACAACTTGATTGGAGTCCATCTGTGGAAGCCTGAATGCCAAACGTCACATCTGGAGGAAACCTGGCACCATTCCTACGGTGAGGAATGATGGTGGCAGCATCATGCTGTGGGGATTTTTTTCAGTGGCATGGACTCAGAGACTAGTCATGATAAAGGGAAAAATGAATGGAAAAAACCCTGACAAACTTTTACAGATACACAATTGAGAGCATCCTGTCGGGCTTTATCACAGCCTGGTACGGCAACTGCACCGCCCTCAACCACAAGGCCTACAGTCGTGGCCAAAAGTTTTGAGAATGACAGAAATATTCATTTTCACAAAGGCTGCTGCCTCAGTTTGTATGATGGCAATTTGCATATACTCCAGAATGTTATGAAGAGTGATCAGATGAATTGCAATTAATTGCAAAGTCCCTCTTTGCCATGCAAATGAACTGAATCCCCCAAAAACATTTCCACTGTATTTCAGCCCTGCCACAAAAGGACCAGCTGACATCATGTCAGTGATTTTTTCGTTAACACAGGTGTGAGTGTTGATGAGAACAAGTCTGGAGATCACGCTGTCATGCTGATTGAGTTTGAATAACAGACTTGAAGCCTCAAAAGGAGGGTGGTGCTTGGAATCATTGAACTTCCTCTGTCAACCACAGTTACCTGCAAGGAAACATGTGCCGTCATCATTGCTCTGCACAAAAAGGGCTTCACAGCAAGGATATTGCTGCCAGTAAGATTGCACCTAAATCAACCATTTATCGGATCATCAAGAACTTCAAGGAGAGCGGTTCAATTGTTATGAAGAAGGCTTCAGGGCGCCCAAGAAAGTCCAGCAAGCGCCAGGAACGTCTCCTAAAGTTGATTCAGCTGCCGGATCGGGGCACCACCAGTACAGAGCTTGCTCAGGAATGGCAGCAGGCAGGTGTGAGTGCATCTGCACACACAGTGAGGCAAATACTTTTGGAGGATGGCTTGGTGTCAAGAAGGGCAGCAAAGAAGCCACTTCTCTCCAGAAAAAACATTAGGGACAGACTGATATTCTGCAAAAGGTACAGGGATTGGACTGCTGAGGACTGGGGTAAAGTCATTTTCTCTGATGAATCCCCTTTCTGATTGTTTGGGGCATCTGGAAAAAAGCTTTTCTGGAGAAGTCAAGGTGAGCGCTACCATCAGTTCTGTGTCATGGCAACAGTAAAGCATCCTGAGACCATTCATGTGTGGGGTTGCTTCTCAGCCAAGGGAGTGGGCTCACTCACAATTTTGCCTAAGAACACAGCCATGAATAAAGAATGGTACCAACACATCCTCCGAGAGCAACTTCTCCCAACCATCCAGGAACAGTTTGGTGACGAACAGTGCCTTTTCCAGCATGATGGAACACCTTGCCTCAAGGCAAAAGTGTTAACTAAGTGGCTAGGGGAACAAAACATCGATATTTTTGGTCCATGGCCAGGAAACTCCCCAGACCTTAATCCCATTGAGAAATTGTGGCCAATCCTCAAAAGGCGGGTGGACAAACAAAACCACACAAATTCTGACAAACTCCAAGCATTGATTATGCAAGAGTGGGCTGCCATCAATTCAAGATGTGGCCCAGAAGTTAATTGACAGCATGCCAGGGCGGATTGCAGAGGTCTTGAAAAAGAAGGGTCAACACTGCAAATATTGCCTCTTTGCATCAACTTCATGTAATTGTCAATAAAAGCCTTTGACACTTATGAAATGCTTGTAATTATACTTCAGTATTCAATAGTAACATCTGACAACAATATCTAAAGACACTGAAGCAGCAAACTTTGTTTTCTCAAAAACCTTTAAAAATGTTTACATATCTTACATTACTCATATCACATGTATATAATGTATTTTATACCATCTATTGCACCTTGCCTATGCCGCTCGGCCATCGCTCATCCATATATTTATATGTACATATTTTCATTCACCATTTAGATTTGTGTGAATCAGGAAGTTGTTGTGGAATTGTTAGATTACTTGTTATTAAATATTACTGTCGGAAGTAGAAGCACAAGCATTTTGCTACTCTCGCATTAACATCTGCTAACCATGTGTTTGTGACCAATAAAATTTCATTTTATTTGATGAAAACCTGCTCCAGAGTGCCCACGATCTTAAAGTGGGGCGAAGGTTCATCTTCCAACTGGACAACATCCCTAAGCATACATTACATTACATTTAAGTCAATTAGCAGACGCTCTTATCCAGAGCGACTTACAAAGCAGGAGTGGCCTCGGGACAAGTCTATGATTGTCCATCCAGCTAGAGCTCAGACATCTCTGGAGAGACCTGAAATAGCTCTGCAGCAAAGCTCCCCAAAGAATGGAAGAAACTCTCAAAATGCAGGTGTACCAACCTTGTATAGTTATACCCAAGAAGAGGCTGAAATCGCTGTGAAAGATGCTTCAACCAAGTACTGAGTAAAGGGTCTGAATACTTATGTAAATGTGATATTTAAGTTGTAATTTATTATTTATTTTTTTTTAAATTCTAAAAACCTCTTTGCTTTGTCTTATTCTAAAATGTCATCCATTTTAGAATATGGCTGTAATGTAACAAAATGTGGAAAAGTCGAGGGGTCTGAATGCTTTGTGTGTGTGTGTGTGTGTGTGTGTGTGTGTGTGTGTGTGTGTGTGTGTGTGTATATAGATATATATCTATACAGTTGAAGTTGGAAGTTTGCATACACTTAGGTTGGAGTCATTAAAACTAGTTTTTTGTCCACTTCACACATTTCTTGTTAACAAACTATAGTTTTGGCAAGTCGGTTAGATGTCATGACTTTAGAAGCTTCTGATAGGCTAATTGAAATCATTTGAGTCAATTGGAGGTGTACCTGTGGATGTATTTCAAGGCCTACCTTCAAACTCAGTGCCTCTTTTCTTGACATGGGAAAATCTAAATAAATCAGCCAAGACCTCAGAATTTTTTTTTGTAGACATCCACAAGTCTGGTTCATCCTTGGGAGCAATTTCCAAATGCCTGAAGATACCACGTTCATCTGTACAAACAATAGTACACAAGTATAAACACCATGAGACCACACAGTCGTCATACCGCTCAGGAAGGAGACGCATTCTGTCTCCTAGAGAGGAACGTACTTTAGTGTGAAAAGTGCAAATCAATCCCAGAACAACAGTAAAGGACCTTGTGAAGATGCTGTTGGAAACGGGTACAACAGTATCTAGATCCACAGTAAAACGTGTCCTATATCGACATAACCTGAAAGGCCACTCAGCAAGGACGAAGCCACTGCTCCAAAACCGCCATAAAAAAGCCAGACAACGGTTTGCAACTGCACATTGGGACAAAGATCATACCTTTTGGAGAAATGTCCTTTGGTCTGATGAAACAAAAATAGAACTGTTAGGCCATAATGACTATTGTTATGTTTGGAGGAAAAAGGGGGAGGCTTGCAAGCTGAAGAACACCATCCCAACCCTGAAGCACGGGGGTGGCAGCATCATATTGTGAGTTTGCTTTGCTGCAAGAGGGACTGGTGCACTTCACAAAATAGATAGCATCATGAGGGTGGAAAATTATGTGGATATATTGAAGCAACATCTCAATACATCAGTCAGGGTAAATCTTGGTCGCAAATGGGTCTTCCAAATGGACAATGACCCCGAGCATACTTCCAAGGTTGTGGCAAAATGGATTAAAGACATCAAAGTCAAGGTATTGGAGTGGCCATCACAAAGCACTGACCTCAATCCTATAGAAAATGTGTGGGCAGAACTGAAAGATTGTGTGTGATTAAGGAGGCCTACAAACCTGACTCAGTTACACCAGCTCTGTCAGGAGGAATGGGCCAAAATTCACCCAAGTTGTTGTGGGAAGCTTGTGGAAGGCTACCCAAAATGTTTGACCCAAGTTAAACAATTTAAAGGCAATGCTACAAAATATTAATTGAGTGTATGTAAAGTTATGTCCCACTGGGAATGTGATGAAATAAATAAAAGCAGAAATAAATCATTCTCTCTTACTATTATTCTGACATTTCACATTTTTTAAATAAAGTGGTGATCCTAACTGACCTAAAACAGGGATTTTTTTACTCAGATTAAATATCAGGAATTGTGAAAAACTGAGTTTAAATGTATTTGGCGAAGGTGTATGTAAACTTCTGACTTCAACGGTAGATATTAGTTTATATGAAATGTTGAACTGATTGGCAGGCAGGTACTTCGGTTCTAAATAACCTCAACAAGAATCAATGTTGTTGCTTTGATCACCTCAGAAATCCCCGTAATCTCCACAGGACAACTTTGTTTGGACCTATCACCGAAACTGAAGCAAAAACCTATTTTTGCATGTGGAAAACGTTGCTAGCTACATTAGCTAGCTTGCTCCCAAACGGGTGACACCTAATCCTGCTGCACTGCTGCTTGGATTCCACCTGGCGATCTGTTCACCATCTGCCCTGGCCGGTCTCCCTCACTCTGGTACAGGTACCCCCGTTACTCTCCCGAGCTGTCGCTCGCCTCCAGCACACGTACACGTACACACAGCAGGCTTTGGACTGATCGGAATTTTAGGTAGGCTACTTAACTTGTGAATCTTATTATGTGAGCTTAATTAGAAACTCTAAGTAGTATAGGCTTACTATTTTTATTTATTTATTTTTATCTAAGAATAGTTTAGCATACTGGACTCATAGAGACCTACTCTCTCAAGTTATCTTGTTGGGGTGAGTGACTCTTTGAACTGACAATGTCTATCCCCAAGTCGTTATTTCTTTCTTGGGTTATTTGCCTCATGACTCCTTTGAGCTTTGTGGACTATGAACTTGCTTGTTTATCCAACTGTGGGACAGACTGTTTTTGTTCCCACACGGAACTCTGACTTTCTATTGGTTACACAGTCTTGGCCTCTGATGCACATTCAGATGTCATAAATCAGCACTGCAGAGCTCTCCCTGTCCTCTGCCATGCCTTGATTGTATTACTGCTGATGATATATAGAAATGTGCTTGTGCAATCTGAAAGTGTGGGTTCAGCTCCAATCCAGATGTGTTGGTCATTACTGAGACGTGGTTAAGGAAGAGTGTTTTGAATATGTTAACCTTTCTGTTTATAACCTTTTCGGAAAGACAGATCTTCGAAAGGTGGTGGAGTGGCAATCTTCACCAAGGATCACCTTCAGTGCTGGGTTGTCTCCACCAGGTCTGTCCTCAAACAAATTGATTAGCTGGTTTTAAGCATTACACTTTTAAATCTACATTGTTGACTGTTGCTGGGTGTTAACGTCCATCATCAGCACCGGCCTGTACCCTACCTATACCCTACTTGTACCTTAGCTGTACCTTAGCTGTACCCTGCCTGTACCCTGCCTGTACCCTACCTGTACCCTGCCTGTACACTACCTGTACCCTGCCTGTACCCTACCTGTACCCTACCTGTACCTTACCTGTACCCTATCTGTACCCTGCCTGTACCCTACCTGTACCTTACCTGTACACTATCTGTACCCTGCCTGTACCCTACCTGTACCCTACCTGTACCCTGCCTGTACCCTACCTGTACCTTACCTGTACCCTATCTGTACCCTGCCTGTACCCTGCCTGTACCCTACCTGTACCCTACCTGTACACTACCTGTACACTACCTGTACCCTACCTGTACCTTACCTGTACCCTACCTGTACCCTGCCTGTACCCTACCTGTACCTTACCTGTACCCTGCCTGTACCCTGCCTGTACCCTACCTGTACCCTGCCTGTACCCTACCTGTACCCTGCCTGTACCCTACCTGTACCCTGCCTCTACCCTACCTGTACCCTGCCTGTACCCTACCTGTACCCTGCCTGTACCCTACCTGTACCTTACCTGTACCCTGCCTGTAACCTGCCTGTACCCTACCTGTACCTTACCTGTACCCTATCTGTACCCTGCCTCTACCTTATCTGTACCCTGCCTGTACCCTACCTGTACCCTACCTGTACCCTGCCTGTACCCTACCTGTACCTTACCTGTACCCTATCTGTACCCTGTCTGTACCCTACCTGTACCCTACCTGTACCCTACCTGTACCCTATCTGTACCCTACCTGTACCCTATCTGTACCCTGCCTGTACCCTACCTGTACCCTACCTGTACCTTACCTGTACCCTATCTGTACCCTACCTGTACCCTATCTGTACCCTACCTGTACCTTATCTGTACCCTGCCTGTACCCTACCTGTACCCTACCTGTACCCTACCTGTACCTTACCTGTACCCTACCTGTACCCTGCCTGTACCCTACCTGTACCCTACCTGTACCCTATCTGTACTCTACCTGTACCCTACCTGTACCCTACCTGTACCCTGCCTGTACCCTACCTGTACCCTGCCTGTACCCTACCTGTACCTTACCTGTACCCTATCTGTACCCTGCCTGTACCCTGCCTGTACCCTACCTGTACCCTACCTGTACACTACCTGTACACTACCTGTATCCTACCTGTACCTTACCTGTACCCTGCCTGTACCCTACCTGTACCTTACCTGTACCCTGCCTGTACCCTGCCTGTACCCTACCTGTACCCTGCCTGTACCCTACCTGTACCCTGCCTGTACCCTACCTGTACCCTGCCTCTACCCTACCTGTACCCTGCCTGTACCCTACCTGTACCCTGCCTGTACCCTACCTGTACCTTACCTGTACCCTATCTGTACCCTGCCTGTACCCTACCTGTACCCTACCTGTACCCTGCCTGTACCCTACCTGTACCTTACCTGTACCCTATCTGTACCCTGCCTCTACCTTATCTGTACCCTGCCTGTACCCTACCTGTACCCTACCTGTACCCTGCCTGTACCCTACCTGTACCTTACCTGTACCCTATCTGTACCCTGTCTGTACCCTACCTGTACCCTACCTGTACCCTACCTGTACCCTATCTGTACCCTACCTGTACCCTATCTGTACCCTGCCTGTACCCTACCTGTACCCTACCTGTACCTTACCTGTACCCTACCTGTACCCTATCTGTACCCTATCTGTACCCTACCTGTACCCTATCTGTACCCTACCTGTACCTTATCTGTACCCTGCCTGTACCCTACCTGTACCCTACCTGTACCTTACCTGTACCCTATCTGTACCCTGCCTGTACCCTACCTGTACCCTACCTGTACCCTACCTGTACCCTACTTGTACCCTATTTGTACCCTACCTGTACCCTACCTGTACTCTACCTGTACCCTACCTGTACCCTACCTGTAACCTATATGTACCCTGCCTGTACCCTACCTGTACCCTACCTGTACCCTACCTGTACCCTACCTGTACCTTACCTGTACCCTATCTGTACCCTATCTGTACCCTACCTGTACCCTACCTGTACCCTATCTGTACCCTACCTGTACCCTATCTGTACCCTGCCTGTACCCTACCTGTACCCTACCAGTACCCTACCTGTACCCTACCTGTACCCTATCTGTACCCTGCCTGTACCCTACCTGTACCCTACCTGTACCCTATCTGTACCCTACCTGTACCCTACCTGTACCCTACCTGTACACTACCTGTACCCTACCTGTACCCTACCTGTACCTTACCTGTACCCTGCCTGTACCCTACCTGTACCCTACCTGTACTCTACCTGTACCCTACCTGTACACTACCTGTACCCTACCTGTACCCTACCTGTACCCTACCTGTACCTTACCTGTACCCTGCCTGTACCCTACCTGTACCCTACCTGTACACTACCTGTTCCCTACCTGTACACTACCTGTACACTAACTGTACACTACCTGTACCCTACCTGTAACCTGCCTGCACCCTGCCTGTACCCTACCTGTACCCTGCCTGCACCCTGCCTGTACCCTACCTGTACCCTACCTGTACCCTGCCTGCACCCTGCCTGTACCCTACCTGTACCCTACCTGTACCCTACCTGCACCCTACCTGTACCCTACCTGTACCCTACCTGTACCCTGCCTGTACCCTGCCTGTACCCTACCTGTACCCTACCTGTACCCTACCTGCCCGAAGTTCTCTACAGACCCCTTACACTTAGTCTCAATTTGTCCTGCTAGGTGACCTAAACTGGGACATGCTTAAACCACCTGACCAAGTCCTAAAGCAATGGGACTCCCTAACTCTTTCTCAGATTATTACCAATCCCACAAGGTCTGACTCCGAACACCAAGACAAGGCTACTCTCCTAGATGTTATCCCCACTAATAATCCTGATAGGTGTCAGTCTGGTGTTTTCTCTAATGACCTGTTTTGATTTGTCATAGAAGCTTACTAAAAACCTTTAATGAGCAAGCCTTCCTTCATGACCTGGCCTCTGTAAATCGGTATAGAATCAGCTTGATCCCCTCTGTTCAAGATGCTTAGACATTATTTAACTTAAATATTTTCAGTGGTATTGTTAATTCCCATAAAGAAAAATATAATTGCAAACAGGTTCAGCTCCTGCTTCGACTGTGATCTGGCAGAGTTACTCCACCTCAAGAATTTCATTTGGAGCACGGCTCGGCACACACATACTCAGGTTGACTGGCTCTCGTTCAGGCATATGAGAATAAAATGCACTCGTGCTATCCAGTGGGCCCAAAGTGAGTTACTTTAAGGAGCAGCTCTCTCTCTGTCTCTGTGGGTCTAACCCCAAGAAGTTCTGGAAAATGGTTAAAGACGTGGAGAATAAACCCACCTCACAGCTGCCCATGTCCCTTAAAGTTGATGATGTGGTTGTTAACGACAAGTTCCACATGCCAGAGTTTTTTTAATCACGACTTACTCTCGAGCAGCTAGAATTTCTTTACCATTCAGCCATCAGATTTGTCACCAATGCACCTCTAAGGACTTCTCACTAGGACACATAACTGCACCCTATACTCCTCTGTGAACTGGTCATCTCTGTATACCCATCGCAAGACCACTGGTTGATGTTTATTTATAAAACCCCCTTATCTGAGATATCTGCTGCTGCCCTCATCCTCCACAAACAACACCCGGTGCGTAGAGTGGGCTGATCAGTAGAAACCTGTGTAGCGTGGGCTGACCAGTAGAAACTTGTGTGAGCGTTGTCTAACAAGTAGAAACCTTTGTGTAGCGTGGGATAACCAGTAGAAACCTTTGTGTAGCGTGGGCTAACCAGTAGAAACCTTTGTGTAGCGTGGGCTAACCAGTAGAAACCTTTGTGTAGCGTGGGCTAACCAGTAGAAACTTGTGCGTAGCGTTGTCTAACCAGTAGAAACCTTTGTGTAGCGTGGGCTAACCAGTAGAAACCTGTGTAGCGTGGGCTAACCAGTAGAAACCTGTGTGTAGCGTGGGCTAACCAGTAGAAACTTTTGTGTAGCGTGGGCTAACCAGTAGAAACCTGTGTAGCGTGGGCTAACCAGTAGAAACCTTTGTTTAGTGTGGGCTAACCAGTAGAAACCTTTGTGTAGCGTGGGCTAACCAGTAGAAACCTTTGTGTAGCGTGGGCTAACCAGTAGAAACTTGTGCGTAGCGTTGTCTAACCAGTAGAAACCTTTGTGTAGCGTGGGCTAACCAGTAGAAACCTGTGTAGCGTGGGCTAACCAGTAGAAACCTGTGTAGCGTGGGCTAACCAGTAGAAACCTGTGTGTAGCGTGGGCTAACCAGTAGAAACCTTTGTGTAGCGTGGGCTAACCAGTAGAAACCTGTGTAGCGTGGGCTAACCAGTAGAAACCTTTGTGTAGTGTGGGCTAACCAGTAGAAACCTTTGTGTAGCGTGGGCTAACCAGTAGAAACCTTTGTGTAGCGTTGTCTAACCAGTAGAAACCTTTGTGTAGCGTGGGCTAACCAGTAGAAACTTGTGCGTAGCGTGGGCTAAAGTCAACTGGAGGATCATCACATTCTCACGTCAATTTCAGTTTTTGCAAATGCCAGGTTTTGCGTAAAAACGGGTACGTCATGTTGTGGGTGATATCTTGTGCATACACGTGTATAAATGAGACCCATGATGAGCCCAAAAGTTACTGTGTGTGGTCGAAGAGTGGAGGCGAATGTAAAATAGAGAAGTGAAGATCATACTGCCACCAGTTGTCTCTGTCCTGCAGTCCTATTTGGATGTTACGGGTGGCCTTGATGCAACTCCCTAGAACTCTGACCTCTTGCCACGGCCCCTTCCTTCAGAGCACTACAGCCGTAAGGCTGGACTGTGGGACTTATATTTCAACATTACCGTGGGAGTGTCAACAAGGCTGCACTGTGGGCCCACATTACTACATTACTGTTGAACCATCAACAAGGCACTTTGGGCCAAGAGTACTACATTACCGTGGGAGCATCAACAAGGCTGCACTGTGGGCCAACAGTACTACATTACCGTGGGAGCATCAACAAGGCTGCACTGTGGGCCAACAGTACTACATTACCGTGGGAGCATCAAGAAGGCTGCACTGTGGGCCAACAGTACTACATTACCGTGGGAGCATCAACAAGGCTGCACTGTGGGCCAACAGTACTACATTACCGTGGGAGCATCAAGAAGGCTGCACTGTGGGCCAACAGTACTACATTACCGTGGGAGCATCAAGAAGGCTGCACTGTGGGCCAACAGTACTACATTACCGTGGGAGCATCAACAAGGCTGCACTGTGGGCCAACAGTACTACATTACCGTGGGAGCATCAAGAAGGCTGCACTGTGGGCCAACAGTACTACATTACCGTGGGAGCATCAAGAAGGCTGCACTGTGGGCCAACAGTACTACATTACCGTGGGAGCATCAACAAGGCTGCACTGTAGGCCCACATTACTACATTACCGTGGGAGTCTAGACAGGCTGCACTGTGGGCCAACAGTACTACATTACCGTGGGAGCATCAACAAGGCTGCACTGTAGGCCAACATTACTACATTACCGTGGGAGCATCAACAAGGCTGCATTGTGGGCCCACATTACTACATTACCATGGGAGCATCAACAAGGCTGCACTGTGGGCCCACATTACTACATTACCGTGGGAGTCTAGACAGGCTGCACTGTGGGCCCACAGTACTACATTACCGTGGGAGCATCAACAAGGCTGCACTGTGGGCCAACAGTACTACATTACCGTGGGAGCATCAACAAGGCTGCACTGTGGGCCAACAGTACTACATTACCGTGGGAGCATCAACAAGGCTGCACTGTGGGCCAAGAGTACTACATTACCGTTGAACCATCAACAAGGCTGCACTGTGGGCCCACATTACTACATTACCGTGGGAGCATCAACAAGGCTGCACTGTGGGCCAAGAGTACTACATTACCGTTGAACCATCAACAAGGCTGCACTGTGGGCCCACATTACTACATTACCGTGGGAGCATCAACAAGGCTGCACTGTGGGCCAAGAGTACTACATTACCGTTGAACCATCAACAAGGTACTTTGGGCCAAGAGTACTACATTACCGTGGGAGCATCAACAAGGCTGCACTTTGGGCCAACAGTACTACATTACCGTGGGAGCATCAACAAGGCTGCACTTTGGGCCAACAGTACTACATTACCGTGGGAGCATCAACAAGGCTGCACTGTGGGCCCACATGTCACTTCCTACTGCCTCACATAATGATACTAACATTAATCATGTAACCGGTTAGCTGCAGTGAAACGTGTTGTTTTACAGAGTCAGCCATGGTAGTAATTAGGGTCAAGTACCTTGCTCAAGGGCACATCGACATATTTTTTACCTTGTCGGCTCGGTCTGTATATAATAGTTGTATCATGTTATTCTGTTCTCTCTAGAAAGAGTCAGGCAGCTCAACAGATCAACAGAAATCAGTTGATTGATGTATTTCATGGATGTGAATTGTCCGATAACAGCAGGTGAAGCACCACTCTGCTGACCTGCTGCCAAAGCAGGCCTACTTTGTATAACGGCAGGTGAAGCACCACTCTGCTGACATGCTGCCAAAGCAGGCCTACTTTGAATAACGGCAGGTGAAGCACCACTCTGCTGACATGCTGCCAAAGCAGGCCTGGTTTGAATAACGGCAGGTGAAGCACCACTCTGCTGACATGCTGCCAAAGCAGGCCTGGTTTGAATAACGGCAGGTGAAGCACCACTCTGCTGACCTGCTGCCAAAGCAGGCCTACTTTGAATAACGGCAGGTGAAGCACCACTCTGCTGACATGCTGCCAAAGCAGGCCTACTTTGAATAACGGCAGGTGAAGCACCACTCTGCTGACATGCTGCCAAAGCAGGCCTACTTTGAATAACGGCAGGTGAAGCACCACTCTGCTGAACTGCTGCCAAAGCAGGCCTACTTTGAATAACGGCAGGTGAAGCACCACTCTGCTGAACTGCTGCCAAAGCAGGCCTACTTTGAATAACGGCAGGTGAAGCACCACTCTGCTGACATGCTGCCAAAGCAGGCCTACTTTGAATAACGGCAGGTGAAGCACCACTCTGCTGACATGCTGCCAAAGCAGGCCTACTTTGAATAACGGCAGGTGAAGCACCACTCTGCTGACCTGCTGCCAAAGCAGGCCTACTTTGAATAACGGCAGGTGAAGCACCACTCTGCTGACATGCTGCCAAAGCAGGCCTACTTTGAATAACGGCAGGTGAAGCACCACTCTGCTGAACTGCTGCCAAAGCAGGCCTACTTGGAATAGCATCATGTAAAGAAGTGTGACCATGAACACATGAAGACATGGACATGCAGAGCTACGTATCATGTACATGGACGTCTGGGCAGAGGAGATTAACATATGGTCTCCGTCTGTCTGTCTCTCCACTGTAGTCAGTGGATGGCTGGTCAGAGGAGATTAACATATGGTCTCCATGCATTTGTGTTTTACACTGGAGTCACGGAAGCAGAGGATAATCTGGTCAGGTAGCTAGAGGTCTGTCTGTCTCTCTACTGCAGTCAGTGGATGGCTGGTCAGGTAGCTAGAGGTCTGTCTGTCTCTCTACTGTAGTCAGTGGATGGCTGGTCAGGTAGCTAGAAGTCTGTCTGTCTCTCTACTGCAGTCAGTGGATGGCTGGTCAGGCAGCTAGAGGTCTGTCTGTCTCTCTACTGTAGTCAGTGGATGGCTGGTCAGGCAGCTAGAGGTCTGTCTGTCTCTCTACTGCAGTCAGTGGATGGCTGGTCAGGTAGCTAGAGGTCTGTCTGTCTCTCTACTGTAGTCAGTGGATGGCTGGTCAGGTAGCTAGAAGTCTGTCTGTCTCTCTACTGCAGTCAGTGGATGGCTGGTCAGGTAGCTAGAAGTCTGGCTGTCTCTCTACTGTAGTCAGTGGATGGCTGGTCAGGTAGCTAGAGGTCTGTCTGTCTCTCTACTGTAGTCAGGGGATTGGCTGGTCAGGTAGCTAGAGGTAGGTATTGTAGTGAGTGGACGGCTGGTCAGGTATACAGAGGACTGTCTACTGTAGTCAGGGGGTTGGCTGGGAAGGTAGCTGGAGGTCTGTCTACTGTAGTCAGGGGGTTGGCTGGTAAGGTAGCTGGAGGTCTGTCTACTGTAGTCAGGGGGTTGGCTGGTAAGGTAGCTGGAGGTCTGTCTAATGTAGTCAGGGGATTGGCTGGTAAGGTAGCTGGAGGTCTGTCTACTGTAGTCAGGGGGTTGGCTGGTAAGGTAGCTGGAGGTCTGTCTACTGTAGTCAGGGGGTTGGCTGGCCATGTAGCTAGAGGTCTGTATTGTAGTGAGTGGACGGCTGGTCAGGTATACAGAGGTCTGTCTACTGTAGTCAGGGGTTGGCTGGTAAGGTAGCTGGAGGTCTGTCTACTGTAGTCAGGGGGTTGGCTGGTAAGGTAGCTGGAGGTCTGTCTACTGTAGTCAGGGGGTTGGCTGGTAAGGTAGCTGGAGGTCTGTCTACTGTAGTCAGGGGGTTGGCTGGTAAGGTAGCTGGAGGTCTGTCTACTGTAGTCAGGGGGTTGGCTGGTAAGGTAGCTGGAGGTCTGTCTACTGTAGTCAGGGGGTTGGCTGGTAAGGTAGCTGGTCAGGTATACAGAGGTCTGTCTTTCTGTATGTCAGGAATATAGAGATCTGTCTTTCTGTCTGTCAGGTATATAGAGGTCTGTCTGGTCAGATATATAGAGGTCTGTATGGTCAGGTATATAGGGGGCTGTCTGGTCAGATATATAGAGGTCTGTCTGGTCAGATATATAGACGTCTGTCTTTCTGTCTGGTCAGGTATATAGAGACCTGACTGGTCAGATATATAGAGGTATGTCTGGTCAGGTGTATAGAGGTCTGTCTGGTCAGGTGTATAGAGGCCTGTCTGGTCAGGTATATAGAGGTCTGTCTGGTCAAATTTATAGAGGCCTGTCTGGTCAGATATATAGAGGCCTGTCTGGTCAGATATATAGAGGCCTGTCTGGTCAGATATATAGAGGCCTGTCTGGTCAAATTTATAGAGGCCTGTCTGGTCAAATTTATAGAGGCCTGTCTGGTCAAATTTATAGAGGCCTGTCCGGTCAGGTATATAGAGGCCTGTCTGGTCAGATACAGTATATAAAGATCTGTCTGGTCAGATATATAGAGGCCTGTCTGGTGAGGTATATGGAGGCCTGTCTGGTCAGGTATATAGAGGTATGTCTGGTCAGATATATAGAGGCCTGTCTGGTCAGGTATATAGAGGTCTGTCTGGTCAGGTATATAGAGGCCTGTCTGGTCAGATACAGTATATATATGTCTGTCTGGTCAGATATATAGAGGTCTTTCTGGTCAGTTATATAGAGGCCTGTCTGGTCAGTTATATAGAGGCCTGTCTGGTCAGATATATAGAGGCCTGTCTGGTCAGATATATAGAGGTCTGTCTGCTCAGTTATATAGAGGCCTGTCTGGTCAGTTATATAGAGGCCTGTCTGGTCAGGTATATAGAGGCCTGTCTGGTCAGATACAGTATATAGAGGTCTGTCTGGTCAGATATATAGAGGTCTTTCTGGTCAGTTATATAGAGGCCTGTCTGGTCAGTTATATAGAGGTCTGTCTGGTCAGATATATAGAGGCCTGTCTGGTCAGATATATAGAGGTCTGTCTGGTCAGATATACAGAGGCCTGTCTGGTCAGATATATAGAGGCCTGTCTGGTCAGGTATATAGAGGCCTGTCTGGTCAGGTATATAGAGGCCTGTCTGGTCAGATATATAGAGGCCTGTCTGGTCAGATATATAGAGGCCTGACTTGTCAGGTATATAGAGGCCTGTCTGGTCAGGTATATAGAGGCCTGTCTGGTCAGATATATAGAGGCCTGTCTGGTCAGGTATATAGAGGCCTGTCTGGTCAGGTATATAGAGGCCTGTCTGGTCAGGTATATAGAGGCCTGTCTGGTCAGATATATATAGAGGCCTGTCTGGTCAGGTATATAGAGGTCTGTCTCTTTGTGAATATGGAAACACATCTGGAAGAACAAAGATACTGTTGTAACTAAACTGTTAATGTTTCAGACTCCATATTTAATACACTTCATACATTTAACGTCACTATAATTGTGAAAGTGGCTGATCTTTACAGTCATGTACAAACAAGATACCTGTGTGTGTGTGTGTGTGTGTGTGTGTGTGTGTGTGTGTGTGTGTGTGTGTGTGTGTGTGTGTGAGAGAAACAGGAGCACTGCCTCCTCTATTCCAGCACCATTTAAACTTAAACATATAAACGTCTTCAAATCAACTTAGTCTGATACACTGAAAACAAACGTAAAAATATCCATTCAATGTTGCTCAATATCATGTGTCAGTGGGGATTTCTCTGTGTGCGTGTGTCCAGTGTTTCAAAGTATACACTCTCAGCAGAGTTAACCAAATACAGATGTCCTCTCTGCCCAATGATCTCAAAGTCTGCCTGTTTCCACCCCCTGCTTCGATTGGTTGAGGAGAAATCTGTGAGAATTTGAGCAGAAAATGCACCCCTCACCCACCACTTAGGATCGCAATTCCACTACTCTGCCTTCTGCTATCCACCCATCTGTAACAATGGCTTCAGCCCATGACAGAGCTGTACTTCAGGCCATCTTTAACCCCACCAGCCCTCCAGGAGACGTCCCTGGATTAAACCAAGAGGAGGAACTGACAGACGATGGTGAACACCTTTTTTTACAATGGATTTATCATGTGTGTTAGTAGTTATCATGTGTGTTAGTAGTTATCATGTGTGTTAGTAGTCATGTGTGTTAGTAGTCATGTGTGTTAGTAGTTATCGTGTGTGTTAGTAGTTATCGTGTGTGTTAGTAGTTATCATGTGTGTTAGTAGTCATGTGTGTTAGTAGTTATGTGTGTTAGTAGTTATCATGTGTGTTAGTAGTCAAGTGTGTTAGTAGTTATGTGTGTTAGTAGTTATCATGTGTGTTAGTAGTCATGTGTGTTAGTAGTTATGTGTGTTAGTAGTTATCATGTGTGTTAGTAGTCAAGTGTGTTAGTAGTTATGTGTGTTAGTAGTTATCATGTGTGTTAGTAGTCATGTGTGTTAGTAGTTATGTGTGTTAGTAGTTATCATGTGTGTTAGTAGTTATGTGTGTTAGTAGTCATGTGTGTTAGTAGTTATCATGTGTGTTAGTAGTTATCATGTGTGTTAGTAGTCATGTGTGTTAGTAGTCATGTGTGTTAGTAGTTATCATGTGTGTTAGTAGTTATGTGTGTTAGTAGTTATCATGTGTGTTAGTAGTTATCATGTGTGTTAGTAGTTATGTGTGTTAGTAGTTATCATGTGTGTTAGTAGTTATCATGTGTGTTAGTAGTTATGTGTGTTAGTAGTTATCATGTGTGTTAGTAGTTATGTGTGTTAGTAGTTATCATGTGTGTTAGTAGTTATCATGTGTGTTAGTAGTCATGTGTGTTAGTAGTTATCATGTGTGTTAGTAGTTATCATGTGTGTTAGTAGTTATCATGTGTGTTAGTAGTTATCATGTGTGTTAGTAGTTATCATGTGTGTTAGTAGTTATCATGTGTGTTAGTAGTTATCATGTGTGTTAGTAGTTATCATGTGTGTTAGTAGTTATCATGTGTGTTAGTAGTTATCATGTGTGTTAGTAGTTATCATGTGTGTTAGTAGTCATGTGTGTTAGTAGTCATGTGTGTTAGTAGTTATCATGTGTGTTAGTAGTTATCATGTGTGTTAGTAGTTATCATGTGTGTTAGTAGTCATGTGTGTTAGTAGTTATCATGTGTGTTAGTAGTTATCATGTGTGTTAGTAGTTATCATGTGTGTTAGTAGTTATCATGTGTGTTAGTAGTTATCATGTGTGTTAGTAGTTATCATGTGTGTTAGTAGTCATGTGTGTTAGTAGTCATGTGTGTTAGTAGTTATCATGTGTGTTAGTAGTTATCATGTGTGTTAGTAGTTATCATGTGTGTTAGTAGTTATCATGTGTGTTAGTAGTTATCATGTGTGTTAGTAGTCATGTGTGTTAGTAGTCATGTGTGTTAGTAGTCATGTGTGTTAGTAGTTATCATGTGTGTTAGTAGTCATGTGTGTTAGTAGTTATCATGTGTGTTAGTAGTTATCATGTGTGTTAGTAGTCATGTGTGTTAGTAGTTATCATGTGTGTTAGTAGTCATGTGTGTTAGTAGTTATCATGTGTGTTAGTAGTTATGTGTGTTTATCATGTGTTAGTAGTCATGTGTGTTAGTAGTCATGTGTGTTAGTAGTTATCATGTGTGTTAGTAGTTATCATGTGTGTTAGTAGTTATGTGTGTTAGTAGTCATGTGTGTTAGTAGTTATGTGTGTTAGTAGTTATCATGTGTGTTAGTAGTTATCATGTGTGTTAGTAGTCATGTGTGTTAGTAGTTATCATGTGTGTTAGTAGTTATCATGTGTGTTAGTAGTTATGTGTGTTAGTAGTTATCATGTGTTAGTAGTTATCATGTGTGTTAGTAGTTATGTGTGTTAGTAGTTATGTGTGTTAGTAGTCATGTGTGTTAGTAGTCATGTGTGTTAGTAGTTATCATGTGTGTTAGTAGTTATCATGTGTGTTAGTAGTTATCATGTGTGTTAGTAGTTATCATGTGTGTTAGTAGTTATCATGTGTGTTAGTAGTTATGTGTGTTAGTAGTTATCATGTGTGTTAGTAGTTATCATGTGTGTTAGTAGTTATCATGTGTGTTAGTAGTTATAATGTGTGTTAGTAGTTATGTGTGTTAGTAGTTATCATGTGTGTTAGTAGTTATGTGTGTTAGTAGTCATGTGTGTTAGTAGTCATGTGTGTTAGTAGTTATCATGTGTGTTAGTAGTTATCATGTGTGTTAGTAGTTATCATGTGTGTTAGTAGTTATCATGTGTGTTAGTAGTCATGTGTGTTAGTAGTTATCATGTGTGTTAGTAGTTAGTCATGTGTGTTAGTAGTTATCATGTGTGTTAGTAGTTATGTGTGTTAGTAGTTATCATGTGTGTTAGTAGTCATGTGTGTTAGTAGTTATCATGTGTGTTAGTAGTTATCATGTGTGTTAGTAGTTATCATGTGTGTTAGTAGTTATCATGTGTGTTAGTAGTTATGTGTGTTAGTAGTCATGTGTGTTAGTAGTTATCATGTGTGTTAGTAGTTATCATGTGTGTTAGTAGTCATGTGTGTTAGTAGTTATCATGTGTGTTAGTAGTTATGTGTGTTAGTAGTTATCATGTGTGTTAGTAGTTATCATGTGTGTTAGTAGTTATCATGTGTGTTAGTAGTTATCATGTGTGTTAGTAGTTATCATGTGTGTTAGTAGTTATCATGTGTGTTAGTAGTTATGTGTGTTAGTAGTCATGTGTGTTAGTAGTTATGTGTGTTAGTAGTCATGTGTGTTAGTAGTTATCATGTGTGTTAGTAGTTATCATGTGTGTTAGTAGTTATCATGTGTGTTAGTAGTTATGTGTGTTAGTAGTTATCATGTGTGTTAGTAGTCATGTGTGTTAGTAGTCATGTGTGTTAGTAGTTATCATGTGTGTTAGTAGTCATGTGTGTTAGTAGTTATCATGTGTGTTAGTAGTTATCATGTGTGTTAGTAGTCATGTGTGTTAGTAGTTATCATGTGTGTTAGTAGTTATCATGTGTGTTAGTAGTTATCATGTGTGTTAGTAGTCATGTGTGTTAGTAGTCATGTGTGTTAGTAGTCATGTGTGTTAGTAGTTATGTGTGTTAGTAGTCATGTGTGTTAGTAGTTATCATGTGTGTTAGTAGTTATGTGTGTTAGTAGTTATCATGTGTGTTAGTAGTCATGTGTGTTAGTAGTTATCATGTGTTAGTAGTTATCATGTGTGTTAGTAGTTATCATGTGTGTTAGTAGTTATCATGTGTTAGTAGTTATCATGTGTGTTAGTAGTTATCATGTGTGTTAGTAGTATCATGTGTGTTAGTAGTTATCATGTGTGTTAGTAGTAGTAGTTATCATGTGTGTTAGTAGTCATGTGTGTTAGTAGTTATCATGTGTGTTAGTAGTTATCATGTGTGTTAGTAGTTATCATGTGTGTTAGTAGTTATCATGTGTGTTAGTAGTTATGTGTGTTAGTAGTCATGTGTGTTAGTAGTTATCATGTGTGTTAGTAGTTATCATGTGTGTTAGTAGTTATCATGTGTGTTAGTAGTTATCATGTGTGTTAGTAGTTATGTGTGTTAGTAGTTATGTGTGTTAGTAGTCATGTGTGTTAGTAGTTATGTGTGTTAGTAGTTATCATGTGTGTTAGTAGTTATCATGTGTGTTAGTAGTTATCATGTGTGTTAGTAGTTATGTGTGTTAGTAGTTATCATGTGTGTTAGTAGTTATCATGTGTGTTAGTAGTCATGTGTGTTAGTAGTTATCATGTGTGTTAGTAGTCATGTGTGTTAGTAGTTATCATGTGTGTTAGTAGTTATCATGTGTGTTAGTAGTCATGTGTGTTAGTAGTCATGTGTGTTAGTAGTTATCATGTGTGTTAGTAGTCATGTGTGTTAGTAGTTATCATGTGTGTTAGTAGTTATCATGTGTGTTAGTAGTCATGTGTGTTAGTAGTTATCATGTGTGTTAGTAGTTATCATGTGTGTTAGTAGTCATGTGTGTTAGTAGTTATCATGTGTGTTAGTAGTTCATGTGTGTTAGTAGTTATCATGTAGTGTTATGTGTGTTAGTAGTCATGTGTGTTAGTAGTTATCATGTGTGTTAGTAGTCATGTGTGTTAGTAGTTATCATGTGTGTTAGTAGTTATCATGTGTGTTAGTAGTTAGTAGTCATGTGTGTTAGTAGTTATCATGTGTGTTAGTAGTCATGTGTGTTAGTAGTCATGTGTGTTAGTAGTTATCATGTGTGTTAGTAGTTATGTGTTGTGTTAGTAGTTATCATGTGTGTTAGTAGTTATCATGTGTTAGTAGTTATGTGTGTTAGTAGTTATCATGTGTGTTAGTAGTTATCATGTGTGTTAGTAGTTATGTGTGTTAGTAGTCATGTGTGTTAGTAGTTATCATGTGTGTTAGTAGTTATGTGTGTTAGTAGTCATGTGTGTTAGTAGTTATCATGTGTGTTAGTAGTTATGTGTGTTAGTAGTTATCATGTGTGTTAGTAGTTATCATGTGTGTTAGTAGTTATCATGTGTGTTAGTAGTCATGTGTGTTAGTAGTCATGTGTGTTAGTAGTTATCATGTGTGTTAGTAGTTATGTGTGTTAGTAGTTATCATGTGTGTTAGTAGTTATGTGTGTTAGTAGTTATCATGTGTGTTAGTAGTTATCATGTGTGTTAGTAGTTATCATGTGTGTTAGTAGTTATGTGTGTTAGTAGTTATCATGTGTGTTAGTAGTTATCATGTGTGTTAGTAGTTATCATGTGTGTTAGTAGTTATCATGTGTGTTAGTAGTTATCATGTGTGTTAGTAGTTATCATGTGTGTTAGTAGTCATGTGTGTTAGTAGTTATGTGTGTTAGTAGTTATCATGTGTGTTAGTAGTTATCATGTGTGTTAGTAGTTATCATGTGTGTTAGTAGTCATGTGTGTTAGTAGTCATGTGTGTTAGTAGTTATCATGTGTGTTAGTAGTCATGTGTGTTAGTAGTTATGTGTGTTAGTAGTTATCATGTGTGTTAGTAGTTATGTGTGTTAGTAGTCATGTGTGTTAGTAGTCATGTGTGTTAGTAGTTATCATGTGTGTTAGTAGTTATCATGTGTGTTAGTAGTCATGTGTCATGTGTGTTAGTAGTTGTGTTAGTAGTCATGTGTGTTAGTAGTTATGTGTGTTAGTAGTTATCATGTGTGTTAGTAGTTATCATGTGTGTTAGTAGTTATGTGTGTTAGTAGTCATGTGTGTTAGTAGTTATCATGTGTGTTAGTAGTTATCATGTGTGTTAGTAGTTATGTGTGTTAGTAGTTATCATGTGTGTTAGTAGTTATCATGTGTGTTAGTAGTTATCATGTGTGTTAGTAGTTATTGTGTGTG
The DNA here is from genome assembly GCF_034236695.1 of Oncorhynchus nerka. Taxonomy (NCBI): domain Eukaryota; kingdom Metazoa; phylum Chordata; class Actinopteri; order Salmoniformes; family Salmonidae; genus Oncorhynchus; species Oncorhynchus nerka. The sequence continues at coordinate 706,360 of NC_088406.1, forward strand.
TTCATGTGTGTTAGTAGTTATCATGTGTGTTAGTAGTCATGTGTGTTAGTAGTTATCATGTGTGTTAGTAGTTATCATGTGTGTTAGTAGTTATGTGTGTTAGTAGTTATCATGTGTGTTAGTAGTTATGTGTGTTAGTAGTTATGTGTGTTAGTAGTTATGTGTGTTAGTAGTTATCATGTGTGTTAGTAGTTATGTGTGTTAGTAGTTATCATGTGTGTTAGTAGTTATGTGTGTTAGTAGTTATCATGTGTGTTAGTAGTTATCATGTGTGTTAGTAGTTATGTGTGTTAGTAGTTATCATGTGTGTTAGTAGTCATGTGTGTTAGTAGTTATCATGTGTGTTAGTAGTTATCATGTGTGTTAGTAGTCATGTGTGTTAGTAGTTATCATGTGTGTTAGTAGTTATCATGTGTGTTAGTAGTTATCATGTGTGTTAGTAGTTATCATGTGTTAGTTAGTTTAGTCATGTGTGTTAGTAGTTATCATGTGTGTTAGTAGTTATCATGTGTGTTAGTAGTTATGTGTGTTAGTAGTTATGTGTGTTAGTAGTTATCATGTGTGTTAGTAGTTATGTGTGTTAGTAGTTATCATGTGTGTTAGTAGTTATCATGTGTGTTAGTAGTTATCATGTGTGTTAGTAGTTATCATGTGTGTTAGTAGTTATGTGTGTTAGTAGTCATGTGTGTTAGTAGTTATCATGTGTGTTAGTAGTTATCATGTGTGTTAGTAGTTATCATGTGTGTTAGTAGTTATCATGTGTGTTAGTAGTTATCATGTGTGTTAGTAGTCATGTGTGTTAGTAGTTATCATGTGTGTTAGTAGTTATCATGTGTGTTAGTAGTTATCATGTGTGTTAGTAGTTCATGTGTGTTAGTGTGTGTTTAGTCATGTGTGTTAGTAGTCATGTGTGTTAGTAGTTATCATGTGTGTTAGTAGTTATCATGTGTGTTAGTAGTTATCATGTGTGTTAGTAGTTATCATGTGTGTTAGTAGTCATGTGTGTTAGTAGTCATGTGTGTTAGTAGTCATGTGTGTTAGTAGTTATCATGTGTGTTAGTAGTCATGTGTGTTAGTAGTTATCATGTGTGTTAGTAGTTATGTGTGTTAGTAGTCATGTGTGTTAGTAGTTATCATGTGTGTTAGTAGTTATGTGTGTTAGTAGTTATCATGTGTGTTAGTAGTCATGTGTGTTAGTAGTTATCATGTGTGTTAGTAGTTATCATGTGTGTTAGTAGTTATGTGTGTTAGTAGTTATCATGTGTGTTAGTAGTCATGTGTGTTAGTAGTCATGTGTGTTTAGTATGTGTGTTTATCATGTGTGTTAGTAGTTATCATGTGTTGTTAGTAGTTATCATGTGTGTTAGTAGTTATCATGTGTGTTAGTAGTTATCATGTGTGTTAGTAGTTATCATGTGTGTTAGTAGTCATGTGTGTTAGTAGTCATGTGTGTTAGTAGTTATCATGTGTGTTAGTAGTTATCATGTGTGTTAGTAGTTATCATGTGTGTTAGTAGTTATGTGTGTTAGTAGTTATGTGTGTAGTTATGTGTGTTAGTAGTTATCATGTGTGTTAGTAGTCATGTGTGTTAGTAGTTATCATGTGTGTTAGTAGTTATCATGTGTGTTAGTAGTTATCATGTGTGTTAGTAGTTATCATGTGTGTTAGTAGTCATGTGTGTTAGTAGTTATGTGTGTTAGTAGTTATCATGTGTGTTAGTAGTTATGTGTGTTAGTAGTTATCATGTGTGTTAGTAGTTATCATGTGTGTTAGTAGTTATGTGTGTTAGTAGTTATCATGTGTGTTAGTAGTTATGTGTGTTAGTAGTTATCATGTGTGTTAGTAGTCATGTGTGTTAGTAGTCATGTGTGTTAGTAGTTATCATGTGTGTTAGTAGTTATGTGTGTTAGTAGTTATGTGTGTTAGTAGTTATGTGTGTTAGTAGTTATCATGTGTGTTAGTAGTTATGTGTGTTAGTAGTATGTGTGTTATAGTGTGTTAGTAGTTATCATGTGTGTTAGTAGTTATGTGTGTTAGTAGTTATCATGTGTGTTAGTAGTTATCATGTGTGTTAGTAGTTATGTGTGTTATGTGTGTTAGTTCATGTGTGTTTAGTAGTTAGTAGTTATGTGTGTTAGTAGTTATCATGTGTGTTAGTAGTTATCATGTGTGTTAGTAGTTATCATGTGTGTTAGTAGTCATGTGTGTTAGTAGTTATCATGTGTGTTAGTAGTTATCATGTGTGTTAGTAGTCATGTGTGTTAGTAGTTATCATGTGTGTTAGTAGTTATGTGTGTTAGTAGTTATCATGTGTGTTAGTAGTTATCATGTGTGTTAGTAGTTCATGTGTGTTAGTAGTTATCATGTGTGTTAGTAGTTATCATGTGTGTTAGTAGTCATGTGTGTTAGTAGTTATCATGTGTGTTAGTAGTTATCATGTGTGTTAGTAGTCATGTGTGTTAGTAGTTATCATGTGTGTTAGTAGTTATCATGTGTGTTAGTAGTTATCATGTGTGTTAGTAGTATGTGTGTTAGTGTGTGTTAGTAGTCATGTGTGTTAGTAGTTATCATGTGTGTTAGTAGTCATGTGTGTTAGTAGTTATGTGTGTTAGTAGTTATGTGTGTTAGTAGTCATGTGTGTTAGTAGTTATGTGTGTTAGTAGTTATCATGTGTGTTAGTAGTTATCATGTGTGTTAGTAGTTATCATGTGTGTTAGTAGTCATGTGTGTTAGTAGTTATCATGTGTGTTAGTAGTCATGTGTGTTAGTAGTCATGTGTGTTAGTAGTTATCATGTGTGTTAGTAGTTATGTGTGTTAGTAGTTATCATGTGTGTTAGTAGTTATCATGTGTGTTAGTAGTTATCATGTGTGTTAGTAGTATGTGTGTTAGTAGTTATCATGTGTGTTAGTAGTTATGTGTGTTAGTAGTCATGTGTGTTAGTAGTTATGTGTGTTAGTAGTCATGTGTGTTAGTAGTCATGTGTGTTAGTAGTTATCATGTGTGTTAGTAGTCATGTGTGTTAGTAGTTATCATGTGTGTTAGTAGTTATCATGTGTGTTAGTAGTTATCATGTGTGTTAGTAGTTATGTGTGTTAGTAGTTATCATGTGTGTTAGTAGTTATGTGTGTTAGTAGTTATCATGTGTGTTAGTAGTCATGTGTGTTAGTAGTTATCATGTGTGTTATGTAGTTAGTAGTTATCATGTGTGTTAGTAGTTATCATGTGTGTTAGTAGTCATGTGTGTTAGTAGTTATCATGTGTGTTAGTAGTTATCATGTGTGTTAGTAGTTATGTGTGTTAGTAGTAGTCATGTGTGTTGTAGTTATGTGTGTTAGTAGTTCATGTGTGTTAGTAGTTATCATGTGTGTTAGTAGTTATCATGTGTGTTAGTAGTTATGTGTGTTATGTGTGTTAGTAGTTAGTTATGTGTGTTAGTAGTCATGTGTGTTAGTAGTTATCATGTGTGTTAGTAGTTATCATGTGTTAGTAGTCATGTGTGTTAGTAGTTATCATGTGTGTTAGTAGTTATCATGTGTGTTAGTAGTTATGTGTGTTAGTAGTTATGTGTGTTAGTAGTTATCATGTGTGTTAGTAGTTTCATGTGTGTTAGTAGTTATCATGTGTGTTAGTAGTCATGTGTGTTAGTAGTTATGTGTGTTAGTAGTTATCATGTGTAGTTATGTGTTAGTAGTTATCATGTGTGTTAGTAGTAGTCATGTGTGTTAGTAGTTATGTGTGTTAGTTAGTTATCATGTGTGTTAGTAGTTATCATGTGTGTTAGTAGTTATCATGTGTGTTAGTAGTTATGTGTGTTAGTAGTTATGTGTGTTAGTAGTTATCATGTGTGTTAGTAGTTATCATGTGTGTTAGTAGTCATGTGTGTTAGTAGTTATCATGTGTGTTAGTAGTTATGTGTGTTAGTAGTTATCATGTGTGTTAGTAGTTATCATGTGTGTTAGTAGTTATGTGTGTTAGTAGTTATCATGTGTGTTAGTAGTTATCATGTGTGTTAGTAGTTATCATGTGTTAGTAGTTATCATGTGTGTTAGTAGTTATGTGTGTTAGTAGTCATGTGTGTTTAGTATGTGTTAGTAGTCATGTGTGTTAGTAGTTATGTGTGTTAGTAGTTATCATGTGTGTTAGTAGTCATGTGTGTTAGTAGTTATCATGTGTGTTAGTAGTTATCATGTGTGTTAGTAGTTATCATGTGTGTTAGTAGTTATCATGTGTGTTAGTAGTTATGTGTGTTAGTAGTTATGTGTGTTAGTAGTTATGTGTGTTAGTAGTTATCATGTGTGTTAGTAGTTATGTGTGTTAGTAGTCATGTGTGTTAGTAGTCATGTGTGTTAGTAGTCATGTGTGTTAGTAGTTATGTGTGTTAGTAGTTATCATGTGTGTTAGTAGTTATCATGTGTGTTAGTAGTTATCATGTGTGTTAGTAGTTATCATGTGTTAGTAGTTAGTAGTAGTTATGTGTGTTAGTAGTTATGTGTGTTAGTAGTTATGTGTGTTAGTAGTTATCATGTGTGTTAGTAGTTATCATGTGTGTTAGTAGTTATCATGTGTGTTAGTAGTTATCATGTGTGTTAGTAGTTATCATGTGTGTTAGTAGTTATCATGTGTGTTAGTAGTTATCATGTGTGTTAGTAGTTATGTGTGTTAGTAGTCATGTGTGTTAGTAGTCATGTGTGTTAGTAGTTATGTGTGTTAGTAGTTATCATGTGTGTTAGTAGTCATGTGTGTTAGTAGTCATGTGTGTTAGTAGTTATCATGTGTGTTAGTAGTTATCATGTGTGTTAGTAGTTATCATGTGTGTTAGTAGTTATCATGTGTGTTAGTAGTTATGTGTGTTAGTAGTTATCATGTGTGTTAGTAGTTATCATGTGTGTTAGTAGTCATGTGTGTTAGTAGTTATCATGTGTGTTAGTAGTTATCATGTGTGTTAGTAGTTATCATGTGTGTTAGTAGTTATCATGTGTGTTAGTAGTTATCATGTGTGTTAGTAGTCAGTAGTTATGTGTGTTAGTAGTTATCATGTGTGTTAGTAGTTATCATGTGTGTTAGTAGTCATGTGTGTTAGTAGTTATCATGTGTGTTAGTAGTTATGTGTGTTAGTAGTCATGTGTGTTAGTAGTCATGTGTGTTAGTAGTTATCATGTGTGTTAGTAGTCATGTGTGTTAGTAGTTATGTGTGTTAGTAGTCATGTGTGTTAGTAGTAGTCATGTGTGTTAGTAGTCATGTGTGTTAGTAGTTATCATGTGTGTTAGTAGTTATGTGTGTTAGTAGTTATGTGTGTTAGTAGTTATCATGTGTGTTAGTAGTTATCATGTGTGTTAGTAGTTATGTGTGTTAGTAGTTATCATGTGTGTTAGTAGTTATGTGTGTTAGTAGTCATGTGTGTTAGTAGTTATCATGTGTGTTAGTAGTTATCATGTGTGTTAGTAGTTATGTGTGTTAGTAGTTATCATGTGTGTTAGTAGTTATCATGTGTGTTAGTAGTTATCATGTGTGTTAGTAGTTATCATGTGTGTTAGTAGTTAGTTATCATGTGTGTTAGTAGTTATCATGTGTGTTAGTAGTTATCATGTGTGTTAGTAGTTATCATGTGTGTTAGTAGTTATCATGTGTGTTAGTAGTTATGTGTGTTAGTAGTTATATGTGTGTTAGTAGTTATGTGTGTTAGTAGTTATCATGTGTGTTAGTAGTTCATGTGTGTTAGTAGTCATGTGTGTTAGTAGTTATCATGTGTGTTAGTAGTTATCATGTGTGTTAGTAGTTATCATGTGTGTTAGTAGTCATGTGTGTTAGTAGTTATCATGTGTGTTAGTAGTTATCATGTGTGTTAGTAGTTATCAGTTAGTAGTCATGTGTGTTAGTAGTTATCATGTGTGTTAGTAGTCATGTGTGTTAGTAGTCATGTGTGTTAGTAGTTATCATGTGTGTTAGTAGTTATGTGTGTTAGTAGTCATGTGTGTTAGTAGTCATGTGTGTTAGTAGTTATCATGTGTGTTAGTAGTCATGTGTGTTAGTAGTTATCATGTGTGTTAGTAGTTATGTGTGTTAGTAGTCATGTGTGTTAGTAGTTATGTGTGTTAGTAGTCATGTGTGTTAGTAGTTATCATGTGTGTTAGTAGTTATCATGTGTGTTAGTAGTTATGTGTGTTAGTAGTTATCATGTGTGTTAGTAGTCATGTGTGTTAGTAGTTATGTGTGTTAGTAGTTATGTGTGTTAGTAGTTATCATGTGTGTTAGTAGTTATCATGTGTGTTAGTAGTTATCATGTGTGTTAGTAGTTATGTGTCATGTTATCATGTGTTAGTAGTTATCATGTGTGTTAGTAGTCATGTGTGTTAGTAGTTATGTGTGTTAGTAGTTATCATGTGTGTTAGTAGTTCATGTGTGTTAGTAGTCATGTGTGTTAGTAGTATGTGTGTTTATCATGTGTGTTAGTAGTCATGTGTGTTAGTAGTTATCATGTGTGTTAGTAGTTATCATGTGTGTTAGTAGTTATCATGTGTGTTAGTAGTTATCATGTGTGTTAGTAGTTATCATGTGTGTTAGTAGTTATCATGTGTGTTAGTAGTTATCATGTGTGTTAGTAGTTATCATGTGTGTTAGTAGTTATCATGTGTGTTAGTAGTTATCATGTGTGTTAGTAGTTATCATGTGTGTTAGTAGTTATCATGTGTGTTAGTAGTTATCATGTGTGTTAGTAGTTATCATGTGTGTTTAGTAGTTAGTTATCATGTGTGTTAGTAGTTATCATGTGTGTTAGTAGTTATCATGTGTGTTAGTAGTTATCATGTGTGTTTAGTAGTCATGTGTGTTAGTAGTTATCATGTGTGTTTAGTATGTGTGTTATAGTTGTGTGTTAGTAGTCATGTGTGTTAGTAGTTATCATGTGTGTTAGTAGTTATCATGTGTGTTAGTAGTTATGTGTGTTAGTAGTTGTGTGTTAGTAGTTATGTGTGTTAGTAGTTATCATGTGTGTTAGTAGTTATCATGTGTGTTAGTAGTTAGTAGTCATGTGTGTTAGTAGTTATCATGTGTGTTAGTAGTTATCATGTGTGTTAGTAGTTATCATGTGTGTTAGTAGTCATGTGTGTTAGTAGTTATCATGTGTGTAGTTATCATGTGTGTTAGTAGTTATCATGTGTGTTAGTAGTTATCATGTGTGTTAGTAGTTATGTGTGTTAGTAGTTATGTGTGTGTTAGTAGTTATCATGTGTGTTAGTAGTATCATGTGTGTTAGTAGTTATCATGTGTGTAGTAGTTAGTTAGTCATGTGTGTTAGTAGTTATCATGTGTGTTAGTAGTTATCATGTGTGTTAGTAGTTATCATGTGTGTTAGTAGTTATCATGTGTGTTAGTAGTTATCATGTGTGTTAGTAGTCATGTGTGTTAGTAGTTATCATGTGTGTTAGTAGTTATGTGTGTTAGTAGTCATGTGTGTTAGTAGTCATGTGTGTTAGTAGTGTAGTAGTCATGTGTGTTAGTAGTTATCATGTGTGTTAGTAGTTATGTGTGTTTAGTATCATGTGTGTTAGTAGTAGTTAGTATCATGTGTGTTAGTCATGTGTGTTAGTAGTTATCATGTGTGTAGTAGTCATGTGTGTTAGTAGTTCATGTGTGTTAGTTCATGTGTGTTAGTTATCATGTGTGTTAGTAGTTCATGTGTGTTAGTAGTTATCATGTGTGTTAGTAGTTATCATGTGTGTTAGTAGTTATGTGTGTTAGTAGTCATGTGTGTTAGTAGTTATCATGTGTGTTAGTAGTTATCATGTGTGTTAGTAGTCATGTGTGTTAGTAGTCATGTGTGTTAGTAGTTATCATGTGTGTTAGTAGTCATGTGTGTTAGTAGTTATCATGTGTGTTAGTAGTTATCATGTGTGTTAGTAGTTATCATGTGTGTTAGTAGTCATGTGTGTTAGTAGTTATGTGTGTTAGTAGTTATCATGTGTGTTAGTAGTTATGTGTGTAGTTATGTGTGTTAGTAGTTATCATGTGTGTTAGTAGTATCATGTGTGTTAGTAGTTATCATGTGTGTTAGTAGTTATGTGTGTTAGTAGTTATGTGTGTTAGTAGTTATGTGTGTGTTAGTAGTTATCATGTGTGTTAGTAGTCATGTGTGTTAGTAGTTATCATGTGTGTTAGTAGTATCATGTGTTAGTAGTTATATGTGTTAGTAGTTATCATGTGTTAGTAGTTATCATGTGTGTTAGTAGTTATCATGTGTGTTAGTAGTTTCATGTGTGTTAGTAGTTATCATGTGTGTTAGTAGTTATCATGTGTGTTAGTAGTTATCATGTGTGTTAGTAGTTATGTGTGTTAGTAGTTATGTGTGTTAGTAGTCATGTGTGTTAGTAGTCATGTGTGTTAGTAGTTATCATGTGTGTTAGTAGTCATGTGTGTTAGTAGTTATCATGTGTGTTAGTAGTCATGTGTGTTAGTAGTCATGTGTGTTAGTAGTTATCATGTGTGTTAGTAGTTATCATGTGTGTTAGTAGTCATGTGTGTTAGTAGTCATGTGTGTTAGTAGTTATCATGTGTGTTAGTAGTCATGTGTGTTAGTAGTTATCATGTGTGTTAGTAGTTATCATGTGTGTTAGTAGTTATGTGTGTTAGTAGTGTGTTAGTAGTTATCATGTGTGTTAGTAGTTATCATGTGTGTTAGTAGTTATCATGTGTGTTAGTAGTTATCATGTGTGTTAGTAGTCATGTGTGTTAGTAGTTATCATGTGTGTTAGTAGTTATGTGTGTTAGTAGTCATGTGTGTTAGTAGTTATCATGTGTGTTAGTAGTTATCATGTGTGTTAGTAGTTATCATGTGTGTTAGTAGTCATGTGTGTTAGTAGTTATCATGTGTGTTAGTAGTCATGTGTGTTAGTAGTTATCATGTGTGTTAGTAGTTATCATGTGTGTTAGTAGTTATCATGTGTGTTAGTAGTCATGTGTGTAGTTAGTAGTTATCATAGTGTGTTAGTAGTTATGTGTGTTAGTAGTTCATGTGTGTTAGTAGTTATCATGTGTGTTAGTAGTTAGTATCATGTGTGTTAGTAGTCATGTGTGTTAGTAGTTATCATGTGTGTTAGTAGTTATCATGTGTGTTAGTAGTCATGTGTGTTAGTAGTTATCATGTGTGTTAGTAGTCATGTGTGTTAGTAGTCATGTGTGTTAGTAGTCATGTGTGTTAGTAGTTATCATGTGTGTTAGTAGTTATCATGTGTGTTAGTAGTTATCATGTGTGTTAGTAGTATCATGTGTGTTAGTAGTATCATGTGTTAGTAGTTATCATGTGTGTTAGTAGTTATCATGTGTGTTAGTAGTATCATGTGTGTTAGTAGTCATGTGTGTTAGTAGTTATCATGTGTGTTAGTAGTTATCATGTGTGTTAGTAGTTATCATGTGTGTTAGTAGTTATCATGTGTGTTAGTAGTTATCATGTGTGTTAGTAGTTATGTGTGTTAGTAGTCATGTGTGTTAGTAGTTATCATGTGTGTTAGTAGTTATCATGTGTGTTAGTAGTTATGTGTGTTAGTAGTTATCATGTGTGTTAGTAGTATGTGTGTTAGTAGTCATGTGTGTTAGTAGTTATCATGTGTGTTAGTAGTCATGTGTGTTAGTAGTCATGTGTGTTAGTAGTTATCATGTGTGTTAGTAGTTATGTGTGTTAGTAGTTATCATGTGTGTTAGTAGTTATCATGTGTGTTAGTAGTTATCATGTGTGTTAGTAGTTATCATGTGTGTTAGTAGTTATCATGTGTGTTAGTAGTTATCATGTGTGTTAGTAGTTATCATGTGTGTTAGTAGTTATGTGTGTTAGTAGTTATCATGTGTGTTAGTAGTTATCATGTGTGTTAGTAGTTATCATGTGTTATGTTATGTGTGTTAGTAGTTATGTGTGTTAGTAGTTATGTGTGTTAGTAGTTATCATGTGTGTTAGTAGTCATGTGTGTTAGTAGTCATGTGTGTTAGTAGTCATGTGTGTTAGTAGTTATCATGTGTGTTAGTAGTCATGTGTGTTAGTAGTTATCATGTGTGTTAGTAGTTATCATGTGTGTTAGTAGTTATGTGTGTTAGTAGTTCATGTGTGTTAGTAGTCATGTGTGTTAGTAGTTATCATGTGTGTTAGTAGTTATGTGTGTTAGTAGTTATCATGTGTTAGTAGTTATCATGTTAGTAGTCATGTGTGTTAGTATCATGTGTGTTAGTAGTTATGTGTGTTAGTAGTTATATGTGTTATAGTTATCATGTGTAGTTATCATGTGTGTTAGTAGTTATGTGTGTTAGTAGTTATCATGTGTGTTAGTAGTCATGTGTGTTAGTAGTTATCATGTGTGTTAGTAGTTATCATGTGTGTTAGTAGTTATGTGTGTTAGTAGTTATCATGTGTGTTAGTAGTCATGTGTGTTAGTAGTCATCATGTGTGTTAGTAGTCATGTGTGTTAGTAGTCATGTGTGTTAGTAGTTATCATGTGTGTTAGTAGTCATGTGTGTTAGTAGTTATGTGTGTTAGTAGTTATCATGTGTGTTAGTAGTTATGTGTGTTAGTAGTTATCATGTGTGTTAGTAGTTATCATGTGTGTTAGTAGTTATCATGTGTGTTAGTAGTTATCATGTGTGTTAGTAGTTATGTGTGTTAGTAGTTATCATGTGTGTTAGTAGTCATGTGTGTTAGTAGTTATCATGTGTTAGTTATGTGTGTTAGTATCATGTGTGTTAGTAGTTATGTGTGTTAGTAGTTATCATGTGTGTTAGTAGTTATCATGTGTGTTAGTAGTCATGTGTGTTAGTAGTTATCATGTGTGTTAGTAGTTATCATGTGTGTTAGTAGTCATGTGTGTTAGTAGTTATGTGTGTTAGTAGTTATCATGTGTGTTAGTAGTCATGTGTGTTAGTAGTTATCATGTGTGTTAGTAGTTATCATGTGTGTTAGTAGTTATCATGTGTGTTAGTAGTCATGTGTGTTAGTAGTTATCATGTGTGTTAGTAGTCATGTGTGTTAGTAGTTATGTGTGTTAGTAGTTATCATGTGTGTTAGTAGTCATGTGTGTTAGTAGTTATCATGTGTGTTAGTAGTCATGTGTGTTAGTAGTTATGTGTTGTTAGTTAGTTATGTGTGTTAGTAGTTGTCATGTGTGTTAGTAGTTATCATGTGTGTTAGTAGTTATGTGTGTTAGTAGTTATCATGTGTGTTAGTAGTTATCATGTGTGTTAGTAGTTATCATGTGTGTTAGTAGTTATCATGTGTGTGTTAGTATGTGTTAGTAGTTATCATGTGTGTTAGTAGTTATCATGTGTGTTAGTAGTTATCATGTGTGTTAGTAGTTATCATGTGTGTTAGTAGTTATCATGTGTGTTAGTAGTTATCATGTGTTAGTAGTTATGTGTCAGTGTTATCATGTGTGTTAGTAGTTATGTGTGTCATGTGTGTTAGTAGTCATGTGTGTTAGTAGTTATCATGTGTGTTAGTAGTTATTATAGTGTGTGTGTTAGTAGTTATCATGTGTGTTAGTAGTTTATGTGTGTTAGTAGTTATCATGTGTGTTAGTAGTTATCATGTGTGTTAGTGTTGTTAGTTAGTAGTTATCATGTGTGTTAGTAGTTATCATGTGTGTTAGTAGTTATCATGTGTGTTAGTAGTTATGTGTTAGTGTTATGTGTGTTAGTAGTGTGTTAGTAGTTGTGTTAGTGTTGGTGGTTATCATGTGTGTTGGTGGTTGTGTGTGTTGGTGGCTGTTGTGTGTGTTGGTGGCTGTTGTGTGTGTTGGTGGTTGTTGTGTTGTGTTGGTGGCTGTTGTGTGTGTTGGTGGTTGTTGTGTGTGTTGGTGGTTGTCGTGTGTTGGTGGTTGTGTGTGTTGGTGGTTGTGTGTGTTGGTGGTTGTTGTGTGTGTTGGTGGTTGTTGTGTGTGTTGGTGGCTGTTGTGTGTGTTGGTGGCTGTTGTGTGTGTTGGTGGTTGTTGTGTGTGTTGGTGGTTGTTGTGTGTGTTGGTGGTTGTTGTGTGTGTTGGTGGTTGTCGTGTGTTGGTGGTTGTGTGTGTTGGTGGTTGTGTGTGTTGGTGGTTGTTGTGTGTGTTGGTGGTTGTTGTGTGTGTTGGTGGCTGTTGTGTGTGTTGGTGGCTGTTGTGTGTGTTGGTGGTTGTTGTGTGTGTTGGTGGTTGTTGTGTGTGTTGGTGGTTGTTGTGTGTGTTGGTGGTTGTCGTGTGTTGGTGGTTGTGTGTGTTGGTGGTTGTGTGTGTTGGTGGTTGTTGTGTTGGTTGGTGTTGTTGTTGGTGGTTGTTGTGTGTGTTGGTGGTTGTTGTGTGTGTTGGTGGTTGTCGTGTGTTGGTTTGTCGTGTGTTGGTGGTTGTGTGTGTTGGCGGTTGTGTGTGTTGGTGGTTGTCTTGTGTGTTGGTGGTTGTGTGTGTTGGTGGTTGTCGTGTGTTGGTTGTTGTGTGTGTTGGTGGTTGTCTTTTGTATTGGTGGTTGTCGTGTGTTGGTGGTTGTCGTGTGTTGGTGGTTGTCGTGTGTTGGTGGTTGTCTTGTGTGTTGGTCGTTGTCGTGTGTGTTGGTTGTCTTGTGTGTTGGTGGTTGTCTTGTGTGTTGGTGGTTGTCGTGTGTTGGTGGTTATCATGTGTGTTAGTAGTTATCATGTTGTGTTGGTGGTTGTCGTGTGTTGGTGGTTGTCGTGTGTGTTGGTGGTTGTCGTGTGTGTTGGTGGTTGTCTTGTGTTGGTTTGTCGTGTGTTGGTGGTTGTGTGTGTTGGCGGTTGTGTGTGTTGGTGGTTGTCTTGTGTGTTGGTGGTTGTGTGTGTTGGTGGTTGTCGTGTGTTGGTGGTTGTCGTGTGTTGGTGGTTGTCTTGTGTGTTGGTCGTTGTCGTGTGTTGGTGGTTGTCTTGTGTGTTGGTGGTTGTCGTGTGTTGGTGGTTGTCGTGTGTGTTGGTGGTTGTCGTGTGTGTTGGTGGTTGTGTGTGTTGTTGGTTGTCGTGTGTTGGTGGTTGTGTGTGTTGGTGGTTGTCTTGTGTGTGTTGGTGGTTGTTGTGTGTGTTGGTGGTTGTGTGTTGGTGGTGTTGTGTGGTTGTGGTTGTCGTGTGTGTTGGTGGTTGTTGTGTGTGTTGGTGGTTGTCGTGTGTGTTGGTGGTTTTCGTGTGTTGGTGGTTGTCGTGTGTTGGTGGTTGTTGCTTGTGTTGGTGGTTGTCTTGTGTGTTGGTGGGTGTTGTGTGTTGGTGGTTGTCTTGTGTGTTGGTGGTTGTTGTGTGTTGGTGGTTGTCTTGTGTGTTGGTGGTTGTTGTGTGTGTTGGTGGTTGTCGTGTGTGTTGGTGGTTTTCGTGTGTTGGTGGTCGTCGTGTGTTGGTGGTTGTCGTGTGTTGGTGGTTGTTGTGTGTTGGTGGTTGTCTTGTGTGTTGGTGGTTGTTGTGTGTTGGTGGTTGTCTTGTGTGTTGGTGGTTGTCGTGTGTTGGGGTGATGTGCTGTTTCATGTTCATCATTTTGTAACATATTATATTATTATATTATTCTGACTCCAGAGCATTTCAAAACTGGATTATTCCTGTGTGTATGAATGTCTGGTGACACCACTGTTATTGTTGTCCAGTCTTCTATACCATAACACCTGTCATTCCATTAGAACACTGTTTATCTGTCTCCTCCAGACAGTGGCTTTGAGGTTGGGCTACTACAGCAGGTCAAAGAGCTGGAGATGGAGGGGGTTGCAGCAGCAGAGGCTGGGGATCTACCCACAGCTCTGGAATGGTTCAGCCAGGCCATAGACACACTGCCGCAGAGAGCCTCTGGCTACAACAACAGGGCCCAGACCAGACGACTCCAGGAGGACACAGAAGGTAGTAGGCTGCTGAGGCCACCTATACAGTGGCTTGGGAAACTATTCACCCCCTTGGCATTTCTTCTATTTTGTTTTCTTACAACCTGGAATTAAATGGATTTTTGGTGTATTTGTATCATTTGATTTACTCAACACACTTTGAAGATGCCATTTTTTTTTATTGTGAAACAAACAAGAAATCAGACAAAAAACTAAAAACTTGAGCTTGGATAACAATTCACCCCCTCAAAGTCTGTAACGGCTTTCTTGTGGTGAAGGAGAGTCGGACCAAAATGCAGTGTGATGATGATTCATGATATTTTAATGAAGGAAAAAACTATACATGAAGATAATGAAATGTGAAAACCGAAACAGCCCTATCTGGTGCAAACACAAAGACAGGAACAATCACCCACAAAACACTCAAAGAATATGGCTGCCTAAATATGGTTCCCAATCAGAGACAACGATAACCACCTGCCTCTGATTGAGAACCACTCCAGACAGCCATAGACTTTGCTAGATACCCCCACTAAGCCACACACCCAACACCCCACAAAACCCCAAGACAAAACACACCACAATAAACCCATGTCACACCCCGGCCTGACCAAATAAATAAAGACAAACACAATATACTTCAACCAGGGCGTGACAAAGTCAATACTTTTTAGAGCCACCTTTTCTTTTTGGGGTAAGCTTGGCACATCTAGCCACCGCAATTTTTTCCCCATTCTTCAAGGCAAAACTGCTCCAGCTCCTTCAAGTTGGATGGGTTCCGCTGGTGTACAGCAATCTTTAAGTCATACCACAGATTCTCAATTGGCTTGAGGTCTGAGCTTTGACTAGGCCATTCCAAGACATTTAAATGTTTCCCCTTAAACCGCTCGAGTGTTGCTTTAGCAGGATGTTTAGGGTCATTGTCCTGCTGGAAGGTGATCCTCCATCCAAGTCTCAAATCTCTTGAAGACTGAAACAGGTTTCCCTCAAGAATTTCCCTGTATTTAGTGCCATCCATCATTCCTTCAATTCTGACGAGTTTCCCAATCCCTGCCGATGAAAAACATCCCCACAGCATGATGCTGCCACCACCATGCTCCACCTTCGGGGTGGTATTCCTGGGGTGATGAGAGGTGTTGTGTTTGCGCCAGATTTCCTTGATGGCCAAAAAAATACATTTTAGTCTCATCTGACCAGACCTTCTTCCATTTTTTTGGTATTTTTTTTTGTTACCTTTATTTAACTAGGCAAGTCAGTTAAGAACAAATTCTTATTTTCAATGACGGCCTAGGAACAGTGGGTTAACTGCCTTGTTCATATGGTTGGGGAGTCTCCCACATACCTTTTGGGGAACACCAAACATGTTTACTTATTTTCTTCTGGCCACTCCTCCGTAAAGCCCAGCTCTGTGGAGTGTATGGCTTAAAGTGGCCCTATGGACAGATACTCCAATCTCCGCAGTGGAGCTTTGCAGCTCCTTCAGGGTTATATTTGGTTTCCTTGTTGCCTCTCTGATTAATGCCCTCCTTGCCTGGTCTGTGAGATTTGGTGGGCGACCCTCTCTTGGCAGGTTTGTTGTGGTGCCATATTCTTTCAATTTTGTTAATGGTGCCGCATGCTTGGTGGTGCCCTTTGCTTAGTGGAGAAGTCCTTGGTCTTCATGGTGCTGCTTCTGAAAGTCCCCAGAAAGGCCCCAGACTCTGAACAGGTGTATATATACTGAGATCATGTGACAGATCATGTGACACTTAGATTGCACACAGGTGGACTTTATTTAACTAATTATGTGACTTCTGAAGGTAATTGGTTGCACCAGATCTTATTTAGGTGCTTCAAGGGGTGAATGCATATACACGTACCACTTTCCGTTTTTGAAGTTTTTTTTTCCACTTCACCAATTTGGACTATTTTGTGTCTGTCCATTACATGAAATCTAAATAGAAATCTATTTATATTACAGGTTGTAATGCAACAAAATAGGAAAAACGCCAAGCGGGTGAATACTTTTGCAAGGCATTGTAGAAGGGCCAGTCACCATACTTTTCACTTTCATATCACCCACTATGCAGCTTTCCATTGTGGTTTACAATCGACATAATTTACAGTTACCTTATTTCAGTACGTTACAGTACGTTATGAAATATGTCTCTGAAATCAACCACATGCGGTGACAGTGTTCTACCTAATATACATTTATGGGGATTTTTGTGATCATATCAACCACATTTTCATCTTAAAACCACATGTCCTTGAAAGTAACCCTGTTAATGTCTACATACAAACACTTGTTCTCGCCGCTTGCATCATCTGTGGCTTCTGTATTCCTCCAGGAGCCCTAGAGGACCTGGAGCTTATCGTTATCTATGGGTTCTGTTCTCCTCCAGGAGCCCTAGAGGACCTGGAGCTTATCGTTATCTATGGGTTCTGTATTCCTCCAGGAGCCCTAGAGGACCTGGAGCTTATCGTTATCTATGGGTTCTGTATTCCTCCAGGAGCCCTAGAGGACCTGGAGCTTATCGTTATCTATGGGTTCTGTTCTCCTCCAGGAGCCCTAGAGGACCTGGAGCTTATTATTATCTGTGGGTTCTGTATTCCTCCAGGAGCCCTAGAGGACCTGGAGCTTATCATTATCTATGGGTTCTGTATTCCTCCAGGAGCCCTAGAGGACCTGGAGCTTATCATTATCTATGGGTTCTGTATTCCTCCAGGAGCCCTAGAGGACCTGGAGCTTATCATTATCTATGGGTTCTGTATTCCTCCAGGAGCCCTAGAGGACCTGGAGCTTATCATTATCTATGGGTTCTGTATTCCTCCAGGAGCCCTAGAGGACCTGGAGCTTATCGTTATCTATGGGTTCTGTATTCCTCCAGGAGCCCTAGAGGACCTGGAGCTTATCATTATCTATGGGTTCTGTATTCCTCCAGGAGCCCTAGAGGACCTGGAGCTTATCATTATCTATGGGTTCTGTATTCCTCCAGGAGCCCTAGAGGACCTGGAGCTTATCGTTATCTATGGGTTCTGTTCTCCTCCAGGAGCCCTAGAGGACCTGGAGATGGGTTCTGTATTCCTCCAGGAGCCCTAGAGGACCTGGAGCTTATCGTTATCTATGGGTTCTGTATTCCTCCAGGAGCCCTAGAGGACCTGGAGGTATCTATGGGTTCTGTATTCCTCCAGGAGCCCTAGAGGACCTGGAGCTTATCATTATCTATGGGTTCTGTATTCCTCCAGGAGCCCTAGAGGACCTGGAGCTTATCGTTATCTATGGGTTCTGTTCTCCTCCAGGAGCCCTAGAGGACCTGGAGCTTATTATTATCTGTGGGTTCTGTATTCCTCCAGGAGCCCTAGAGGACCTGGAGCTTATTATTATCTGTGGGTTCTGTACTCCTCCAGGAGCCCTAGAGGACCTGGAGCTTATTATTATCTGTGGGTTCTGTTTTCCTCCAGGAGCCCTAGAGGACCTGGAGCTTATCTATGGGTTCTGTATTCCTCCAGGAGCCCTAGAGGACCTGGAGGTATCTATGGGTTCTGTATTCCTCCAGGAGCCCTAGAGGACCTGGAGCTTATCTATGGGTTCTGTTCTCCTCCAGGAGCCCTAGAGGACCTGGAGCTTATCATTATCTATGGGTTCTGTATTCCTCCAGGAGCCCTAGAGGACCTGGAGCTTATCATTATCTATGGGTTCTGTATTCCTCCAGGAGTAGAGGACCTGGAGCTGTTATCTATGGGTTCTGTTCTCCTCCAGGAGCCCTAGAGGACCTGGAGCTTATCATTATCTATGGGTTCTGTATTCCTCCAGGAGCCCTAGAGGACCTGGAGCTTATCGTTATCTATGGGTTCTGTATTCCTCCAGGAGCCCTAGAGGACCTGGAGCTTATCATTATCTATGGGTTCTGTATTCCTCCAGGAGCCCTAGAGGACCTGGAGCTTATCATTATCTATGGGTTCTGTATTCCTCCAGGAGCCCTAGAGGACCTGGAGGATGGGTTCTGTTCTCCTCCAGGAGCCCTAGAGGACCTGGAGCTTATTATTATCTGTGGGTTCTGTATTCCTCCAGGAGCCCTAGAGGACCTGGAGCTTATTATTATCTGTGGGTTCTGTACTCCTCCAGGAGCCCTAGAGGACCTGGAGCTTATTATTATCTGTGGGTTCTGTTTTCCTCCAGGAGCCCTAGAGGACCTGGAGCTTATCATTATCTATGGGTTCTGTATTCCTCCAGGAGCCCTAGAGGACCTGGAGCTTATTATTATCTGTGGGTTCTGTATTCCTCCAGGAGCCCTAGAGGACCTGGAGCTTATCATTATCTGTGGGTTCTGTATTCCTCCAGGAGCCCTAGAGGACCTGGAGCTTATTATTATCTGTGGGTTCTGTATTCCTCCAGGAGCCCTAGAGGACCTGGAGCTTATCATTATCTATGGGTTCTGTATTCCTCCAGGAGCCCTAGAGGACCTGGAGCTTATTATTATCTGTGGGTTCTGTATTCCTCCAGGAGCCCTAGAGGACCTGGAGCTTATTATTATCTGTGGGTTCTGTACTCCTCCAGGAGCCCTAGAGGACCTGGAGCTTATTATTATCTGTGGGTTCTGTTTTCCTCCAGGAGCCCTAGAGGACCTGGAGCGTGCCATCGCTCTGAGTGGGGGTGTAGGGCGTACAGCGTGTCAGGCTCTGGTCCAGAGAGGCTTGCTGCTGAGGCTGGCCTGCCAGGATGATAAGGCCCGGGAGGACTTCAAGAGGGCAGCCGTCCTGGGCAGTGAGTTCGCCCGGCAACAGGTAGTGGTTCTGAATCCGTACGCTGCCCTCTGCAACCGCATGCTGACGGAGGTCATCAACAAGCTACGCAACCCGGAGGTGTCAGAGACACAGTAGTCAAAGGACAAGACTTACCACCCCAACACTGGCAAACCAAATACATTTGTATCACTTGTGCATGCATTAATTGTTGTCTTGAGAAATGAATTAATAAACGTTTACGTTTTATTGAAGGTGAAAGATTTTATTGAGTTATCCTGAGTCATTCTGTGGAATTCATTCAATAAAATGTATTTATAAAGCCCTGTTTACGTTAGCAGATGTCACAAAGTACTATACAGACACCCAGCCTAGAACCCAAAACAGCAAGCAATGCAGAAGTAGAAGCACAGTGGCTAGGAAAAACTCCCTAGAAAGGCAGAAACCTAGGAAGAAACCTAGAGAGGAAGCAGGGTCCAAGGGGTGGCCAGTCCTCTACTGGCTGTACTGGGTAGAGAGGAACCAGGCTCTGAGGGGTGGCCAGTCCTCTTCTGGCTGTACTGGGTAGAGAGGAAGCAGGCTCTGAGGGATGGCCAGTCCTCTTCTGGCTGTACTGGGTAGAGAAGAACCAGGCTCTGAGGGGTGGCCAGTCCTCTTCTGGCTGTACTGGGTAGAGAGGAACCAGGCTCTGAGGGGTGGCCAGTCCTCTGGCTGTGCCGGGTAGAGAGGAACCAGGCTCTGAGGGGTGGCCAGTCCTCTGGCTGTGCCGGGTAGAGAGGAACCAGGCTCTGAGGGGTGGCCAATCCTCTTCTGGCTGTACTGGGTAGAGAGGAACCAGGCTCTGAGGGGTGGCCAGTCCTCTTCTGGCTGTACTGGGTGGAGATTATAAGAGTACATGGCCATTAAGGCCAGATTGTTCTTCAAGATGTTCAAACGTTCATAGATCAAACAATAATCCCAGTGGTTGTAGAGGTCAGTTCATAATAATCACAGTGGTTGTAGAGGTCAGCACCAGGTCAGTTCCCCAGGAGGAAATGTCAGTTGGCTTTTCATAGCCGAGCATTCAGAGGTCGACACAGCAGGTGCGGTGGAGAGAGTCAAAACCTGTTGAGTGTGTTTGTTGCAGTAATAGTGACTGTTAGGCACCTATGGTATTGTAGACTGACCTGTGGAGAGGTTTAAAATGCTTTCCAGGTAGATAAATCATGTTATCTCCAACTGGCCCGGCTGTGAAGGGAAAGGGAACGGAAAGTGCATGGCATTGTTATCCCTCATGTGATCACCATGTGGTCCACTAAGTGTCTGGAATGGAAGGGCAGATGCTTGGCGAATCCGTGGCTAGCTCTGTGGCTGGCGGCGTGGCAGGCTCCATGGCAGGCTCCGCGGCTGGCTCTGTGGCAGGCTCCATGGCTGGCTCCGTGGCAGGCTTTACGTAGACACATTTCTGAGAGCTCATGCACTTCATAAAAATATTAAACATAACACACATCACGACAAGAGAGACACCACAACACTACATAAAGAAAGACCTAAGACAACAACATGGCATGGTAGCAACACCAACATGCCAACAACATGGTAGCAACACAACATGTTACAAACATTATTGGGCACCGACAAAAACACGAAGGGAAAGAAGGTAGAAACAACAGTACACCACGCGAAGCAGCCACAATTGTCAGTAAGAATATCCATGATTGAGACTTTGAATAAAGAGATGGAGATAAAACTGTGAAGTTTGAATGTTTTTTGCTGCTTGTTCCAGTCGCTAGCTGCAGGGAACTGAAAATGGGAGCCACCCAGGGATATGTGTGCTTTGGAGAGCATATCGGGGTGTATACAGAGGTATCAGACACCTTATAAACAGGCTTAAATCTGGTTTCAAATTCTTAAAGAATTTCTCAAAACAAAGTTGATGCCTGTCTGTTTGTTTGGGCACTTTGCTTTGGAGAAAAGCAAAGCTGGAGGAGAGGAATTTGTTACAGACTTGACTTCCATATTTAGCCACAGGGGGGCAACAGTGTACAATTTATCAGGGAAACCCAGTTGCCAATATGTTGATGCCCTGGCATTTGCAGCCCAATAATAATGCTTAAAGGTGGGTAGGGCTAAGCTGACACTTTCCTTGAGATTTCTTCCCAGGTGGGAAAACTTTCATTGCCTGGATTAATTCCTCTGTTGAGATAATTGAGTTGTCATCAAGTTTTGGCAGGCTGATGGAATCAAAGAAGGCTGAAATATCAGAACTATAAGCCAGGCTGATATAATCAAAGGAGGCTGATACATCAGAACTAGAAGCCAGGCTGATGGAATCAAAGGAGGCTGATACATCAGAACTAGCAGCCCGGCTGATATAATCAAAGGAGGCTTATACATCAGAACTAGAAGCCAGGTTGATATAATCAAAGAAGGCTGATACATCAGACTGTTGGATCCAGATGTCCACTACATTCCTGTGGGATGTTGCAGTCTCCAGCTGTCCTCTAGATTCCTGTGGGATGTTGCAGTCTCCAGATGTCCTCTAGATTCCTGTGGGATGTTGCAGTCTCCAGATGTCCTCTAGATTCCTGTGGGATGTTGCAGTCTCCAGATGTCCTCTAGATTCCTGTGGGATGTTGCAGTCTCCAGATGTCCACTAGATTAATGTGGGATGTTGCAGTCTCCAGATGTCCTCTAGATTCCTGTGGGATGTTGCAGTCTCCAGATGTCCTCTAGATTCCTGTGGGATGTTGCAGTCTCCAGATGTCCACTAGATTAATGTGGGATGTTGCAGTCTCCAGATGTCCTCTAGATTCCTGTGGGATGTTGCAGTCTCCAGATGTCCACTAGATTAATGTGGGATGTTGCAGTCTCCAGATGTCCTCTAGATTCCTGTGGGATGTTGCAGTCTCCAGATGTCCACTAGATTAATGTGGGATGTTGCAGTCTCCAGATGTCCTCTAGATTCCTGTGGGATGTTGCAGTCTCCAGATGTCCACTAGATTAATGTGGGATGTTGCAGTCTCCAGATGTCCACTAGATTAATGTGGGATGTTGCAGTCTCCAGATGTCCACTTGATTCCTGGATTTGATTAGATTATTCAGAACCTGGACAGAGGTGATATTTGGTGGAGTTTGTTTAGACAGTCTGCCAAGATACGGATCAAGATAACAATTAAAACCGGCTTCGATTATTAGATTAGTTGTACTAAGATCTGTGAGTAAGTCAAAAACATTACGAAAGAAATGTGTTTTGGGCATAGACGTTCAATAGGCTGACAGAGAAAGAGTTCATGTTCCCTGATACTATGATGTACCTTGTGGGTCCTGTAGACAAGGACGAAAGCTGAAAACAATGTTTTTTTACAAAAGACAATAACAATACCACTTGCTTTGGAGGAGATTCATCAATTTGAGAAATGCAGTTGGGTTATGTCAGCACCATGTGATTTCAAGTGCTTAAATAGAATACCTCGTTTACGCAAGTGCCAGAAACATGCACAATCCACAAGACTAATGTGACACCTTATACATCTGACTGATTCCCAAGATCGTTTCCTGACATTTATATGCAAGAGAATTTCAAATAAAACATCTTAAACATGCATGTATTAATTCAAATAGAACTTGTCTGGCAGCAGAAAACAAAAACCGAACACAGGAACAGACCCCCAGAGAAACCCTCCCTCCCCACTGCTTTCCCAGAGAAACCTGCTCTCCCCACTGCTTTCCCAGAGAAACCTGCTCTCCCCACTGCTTTCCCAGAGAAACCTGCTCTCCCCACTGCTTTCCCAGAGAAACCTGCTCTCCCCACTGCTTTCCCAGAGAAACCTGCTCTCCTCACTGTTTCCCCAGAGAAACCTGCTCTCCCCACTGTTCCCCAGAGAAACCTGCTCTCCCCACTGTTCCCCAGAGAAACCTGCTCTCCCCACTGTTTCCCCAGAGAAACCTGCTCTCCCCACTGTTTCCCCAGAGAAACCTGCTCTCCCCACTGTTTCCCCAGAGAAACCTGCTCTCCATACTGTTTCCCCAGAGAAACCTGCTCTCCTCACTGCTTCCCCAGAGAAACATGCCCATCCCCACTTTTTCCCCAAATGAAGCACTGTTCTCCCCATATCACGTAAATGAGTACTGCCGGGCATGATGGCTAACACAGACCCAATACTACGCTAGCAAGCAAACAATAGTCAGACTTAACTAATAGCCCTCTCCGCGATTGTTGGAATACAAATGAATACGTCACCGTTTATGAATAAACCCTGTTAACTCAGTCAATATCCCAGAAATCAGTGTCGAGGGACTCCTCCCTTCCCGGGGTTTTCTGTATTTTTAATACATAGCTTGCAGCCTCTTCGGGCTTGGTGAAGAATCTTGTTATGCCGTTGTGATGAACATGTAGCTTAGTGAAGACTCTTGTTATGCCGTTGTGATGAACATGTAGCTTAGTGAAGACTCTTGTTATGCCGTTGTGATGAACATGTAGCTTGGCTGTATTCACCTCCACTTCTCTCATGGTCTGCATCACATTGCTCCATCACCACCATGGTTTAGTCGGGGAAGATGAAAACCTTTTGGCCTTTGTATTCCATATCTCGTAGAATGAGTTCCTTATCCTGAAGGTGATGTACCCTTGAGATGATGGTGCTTGGCTTGACACCTGGTGAGGGCTTCACCTGTAGAGAGTGGTGTGCAAGGTCAATAATGAGGGGCTTTGGGAAGTTGTCGTCACCCAGGAGCTTGGGAATTAGCTTGGACACAGACTTTGTGGGTTTCCCTTGTTCTTCGTCCTCCAAAATCTCCACAAGTTTGATGTTCAGCCTGCGACTCTTGCCTTCTAAATCGAGAACCTTGGCTTGGTGAGCTCATTCTTCTTTTTAAGCTGAGCCCAGGGGGTTTTCAGGCCTCCTATCAGGGTGTCATGATCAGACATGGACAATCGGCTATGTCCATGCGGCCCTTCAGTTCGGCCTGTGCTGTCTTTAGAGACTCAAACTCTGTTTATAGCTTATCAAAACCATTGTTGATTGTAATAAAACTCTTTCATTTCCGTGGCAGAATCTTGTTGCTGGGTATCTGGAGAGATGTTGTCATCAAAATGGCACTAGCTGCAGCTTGTTGGGCCTGGGCTTTGTCGAACAGTCCCTGTTCTGTTGGCCTCTATGGAGGATCTTTGAATGTCGGAACTTCCAAAAGTTGGCTTAACGTTGTACCAGAGCTAGCTAGCTAGGCAGTTAACAAGATTGTGTGTGTGCAGAGTGGCACCAGAATTAGCATGTCGTACCTCTTTGTAAAACGTAATAACTATAGTATCTCTAACTAGCATTGAAAAAGTTAATCCATTCTTCTCTAATTAAAAATCTTTTTACATTAGCATAAGCTTCAAAGGGGACGGGCAGGTTGCCAACACACACACATACACTGGCAAAGATCAGCTGGCAGATAGAGACTTAAATACATATCTGAGTGACAAAGTGTGCTTTGTTGTCTTTATTGTTGGATTGAACGTAACATAATGTTATTAACCGGTTCCCATACTTTTAAAATAAAGTTTACGGTCCAGACCACTAGATATCTCTTTCGTCCGTGGTTCTGAATCTGTTCCTCAGAAAAAGACATCCCTGAACCGGTTCCAACCTCTGGTGTACAGCGCTTTAGGGTTATTAGGGGATTAAAATAATTTATTAAGAGTTAGTACATAGTTTAAAAGGCTCTACATTAATTATCAACTGAGGTATTAGTAAGTGCATATACTCACATTTACAACTGCACTCATTAACAATCAATAAATATACCATTTATGACACATATACAGTAAATATGTGTATAAATGGTGAGTCAAACCATTAATCAACCGTTAACTTGGGGGGCAGGGAGACTAGTTGTTAGAGTGTTGGACTAGTAACCGAAAGATTGCAAGATCGAATCCCCGAGCTGACAAGGTAAAAATCTGTCATTATGCCCCCTGAACAAGGCAGTTAACCCACTGTTCATAAGAATTTGTTCTCTACTGACTTGCCTAGTTAAATAAAGGTCAAACTAAATAAAGGTCAAACTAAATAAAGGTCAAACTAAATAAAATAACAAATACTTTATAAATAATCTTATGAGATGACACTAACTAATTTATACCTGGTTTATAAGTACCCGTAGTGGTACATTATTAATATGAGATGACACTAACTAATTTATACCTGGTTTATACGTACCCGTAGTGGTACATTATTAATATGAGATGACACTAACTAATTTATACCTGGTTTATACGTACCCGTAGTGGTACATTATTAATATGAGATGACAATAACTAATTTATACCTGGTTTATACGTACCCCTAGTGGTACATTATTAATATGAGATGACACTAACTAATTTATACCTGGTTTATACGTACCCGTAGTGGTACATTATTAATATGAGATGACACTAACTCATTTATACCTGGTTTATACGTACCCGTAGTGGTACATTATTAATATGAGATGACACTAACTCATTTATACCTGGTTTATAAGTACCCTAGTGGTACATTATTAATATGAGATGACAATAACTCATTTATACCTGGTTTATACGTACCCTAGTGGTACATTATTAATATGAGATGACACTAACTCATTTATACCTGGTTTATAAGTACCCTTTATACCTGGTTTATACGTACCCTAGTGGTACATTATTAATATGAGATGACACTAACTCATTTATACCTGGTTTATACGTACCCTAGTGGTACATTATTAATATGAGATGACAATAACTAATTTATACCTGGTTTATACGTACCCCTAGTGGTACATTATTAATATGAGATGACACTAACTCATTTATAACTGGTTTATAAGTACCCGTAGTGGTACATTATTAATATGAGATGACAATAACTAATTTATACCTGGTTTATACGTACCCCTAGTGGTACATTATTAATATGAGATGACAATAACTAATTTATACCTGGTTTATACGTACCCGTAGTGGTACATTATTAATATGAGATGACAATAACTAATTTATACCTGGTTTATACGTACCCTAGTGGTACATTATTAATATGAGATGACAATAACTAATTTATACCTGGTTTATAAGTACCCCTAGTGGTACATTATTAATATGAGATGACACTAACTCATTTATACCTGGTTTATAAGTACCCGTAGTGGTACATTATTAATATGAGATGACAATAACTAATTTATACCTGGTTTATACGTACCCTAGTGGTACATTATTAATATGAGATGACAATAACTAATTTATACCTGGTTTATACGTACCCTAGTGGTACATTATTAATATGAGATGACAATAACTCATGTATAACTGGTTTATAAGTACCCTAGTGGTACATTATTAATATGAGATGACAATAACTAATTTATACCTGGTTTATAAGTACCCTAGTGGTACATTATTAATATGAGATGACAATAACTCATTTATAACTGGTTTATAAGTACCCTAGTGGTACATTATTAATATGAGATGACAATAACTAATTTATACCTGGTTTATAAGTACCCTAGTGGTACATTATTAATATGAGATGACAATAACTCATTTATAACTGGTTTATAAGTACCCTAGTGGTACATTATTAATATGAGATGACAATAACTCATTTATAACTGGTTTATAAGTACCCTAGTGATACATTATTAATAATACACTGTATTCATTATCCTATAAATCATGTATAACTGGTTTATAAGTACCCTAGTGGTACATTATTAATATGAGATGACAATAACTCATGTATAACTGGTTTATAAGTACCCTAGTGGTACATTCTTAATAATACACCGTATTCATTATACTATAAATCATGTATAATAGTGTTTATAAATACTTCATAAATCATATAAAATGGTGTTTATGAATAATTAGGAATCATGTACAATATTATTTATTAATAATTAATAAATTACGTAAAATAGTGTTTGACATTTTTTTTAATCATTAAAATAGTATTTATTAATAATTTATAAATTATGTAAAATAGTGTTTATAAATAATTATAAATCATTAAAATAGTGTTTATAAATAATTATAAATCATTAAAATAGTGTTTATAAATAATTATAAATCATTAAAATAGTGTTTATAAATAATTATAAATCATTAAAATAGTGTTTATAAATGCATTAATTACTTTGTAGAAATTGCTTATTGACATTTATAAATTTAGTAACAGTGATTAATTGTAAGCTCTTACAGCGTATTTCTACGAGGTTTATTAAGGGACCTTAGTCTTCTGCTCATTTTCCCAGCATACATCACACGCACACAGTTGAGAGGAGCACAGGGTCAAGCTGCAGTGCAGTGCCTTGCTCCAAGGCCCAACAGTAGAGAATTGTTGTTAGGATTTAAAGCCAGTGCTCAGATCCTTCTAATGTCATTGGTCTGCTAGAGGCAGGTCATACTCCGGGGACAGGTCCAGTAGGCTCTGGGGTCTCTCTCTGGCCCCCTCCATGCTGGCTAGCTTTACAGGCTGACTGAGCTCCTCTCTCTGGTAGAAAGGGCAGACCTTCAGGTGCTCAGACATGGAGGGGACATCGTCAAAACACCACCTGTCCACCTTGGAAAACAGACTGCTAAACTCCCATACCTTAGGAAACCAGCCACAGAGAGAAAGAGAGAGAGAGAATGTTTTTTATTACACAGAGTATTAGATTGGGTCAAGGAGTTTTTCCTGACGATGTGACCTGACCAGGAAAAACTGTAAACTCTATGACCTCTAGAGCCACGTGGTCAGGAAAAACTCCTAGTAAAGTATAATAATATAATTATATGTAATATATATAATATAACTCTAGTATACTAAGTTCTGATGCATGGTACCTCTTGATATGAAGCTCTATTACATTGGTAACAAAATCCTGTTTATTCCGTATGCAGGTTTATACTGTCCCCGTTGTTGATGTGTATGGATTTCCTGCCTAGCAACCTGTTGTCTGTGTGCATCCCAGTTGGAAACCTATTCCCTACAATAGTGTACTACAGGTCTTAATCAAAACAAATGCACTACAAATGGACAAGGGCTTGGTGGCATTCCAGACCACTGATATCACTGGCATGCTCTTTGTCCCGTGGACACACAGTCTGGCTCTCTCTCTCTCTCTCTCCGATTGGTTGGTGCCAAACACTGGGATGGGAAATTCAACTCATAATCGTGTCTCTGAGGAATGAAGGGAGTAGGGGGCTCTTTACAATGCAACAGCTGTCATAGGACTAGAAATGCATCCCAAATGGCATTCTATTCTCTACATAGTGCACTACTTTTGACCAGGGCCCATAGCTCTATAGGGTTCCTGTTGGGACAAGACTGAGATTTAGTCAAGTGGCAACCTATTACCTACATAGTCCAGTAGTTCAGGTTACAGGGAATAGGGTGCAGATTGGGAAGCAACCCTCAGACTAGGCTGGATCCATTTCTCTGTCCAAAAGAGATGTAGAGAATGTGGCTGGATGCCATATAGGGCCGGGAGGTCATATTAGGGTGACCTGGTAACTATGTTATCGCACAGTGACTGACGGACCTAACCACCTGGTCAGTAGACAGAACTAAATCACATGATGTGACCGAACAACAACAGTATGTTTGAACCTTTGGCTTTGTTTCGAATCAGTGACATGTTTACAACCAAACATATGTTCATTCTGCCTTTCACTTTCCATTGAAAGTTTATGGCAGGACGAATAGACTTACATCCACCAGTATTTGTCCTACCACAGATTTAGGCTATAGGCCTGCCTACCTCTGGAGGGGATGGGTGGGGATGGAGATAGGAAACTCTTTATGTTGTTGTTGTGTGTGTGTATATATATATATATATATATGTGTATTTTATTTATTTATATATATATATATATATAGTCAGTGGCGGATTATATAGGTATAGGCGACACAGGTACGTTGACCTCAGGTCTCCCCTCTGGAAGGGGGAGCGGGGGAATCTATCAAATAGCGCACCTTTAACTTTGTACAGTACTAATGAAATTAGTCAAATCAGTCACACTACGAAATGCTACCAAATAAACCACAATTAATTCATAATACTGTGAATATATAGTTTCACAGACATTGTGTTGTATTTTTTTCAGTTTTTTTGCGAAATCTTTAAGAATAATATAAAACCAGTCTGCACACCACCAAGGTGAACTGGTTTAGTCATGACTCTTGGTTGACAGTTGTGGGGGATGGGTAATGTAGTCATGACTCTTGGTTAACAGTGTTGGGGGATGGGTAATGTAGTCTTAACTCTTGGTTGACAGTGTTGGGGGATGGGTAATGTAGTCTTAACTCTTGGTTGACAGTGTTGGGGGATGGGTAATGTAGTCTTAACTCTTGGTTGACAGTGTTTGGGGATGGGTAATGTAGTCTTAACTCTTGGTTGACAGTGTTGGGGGATGGGTAATGTAGTCTTAACTCTTGGTTGACAGTGTTGGGGGATGGGTAATGTAGTCTTGACTCTTGGTTGACAGTGTTGGGGGATGGGTAATGTAGTCTTGACTCTTGGTTGACAGTTGTGGGGGATGGGTAATGTAGTCTTGACTCTTGGTTGACAGTGTTGGAGGATGGGTAATGTAGTCTTAACTCTTGGTTGACAGTGTTGGGGGATGGGTAATGTAGTCTTAACTCTTGGATGACAGTGTTTGTGGGATGGGTAATGTAGTCTTAACTCTTGGTTGACAGTGTTGGGGGATGGGTAATGTAGTCTTAACTCTTGGTTGACAGTGTTGGGGGATGGGTAATGTAGTCTTAACTCTTGGTTGACAGTGTTGGGGGATGGGTAATGTAGTCTTAACTCTTGGTTGACAGTGTTTGGGGATGGGTAATGTAGTCTTAACTCTTGGTTGACAGTGTTGGGGGATGGGTAATGTAGTCTTAACTCTTGGTTGACAGTGTTTGGGGATGGGTAATGTAGTCTTAACTCTTGGTTGACAGTGTTGGGGGATGGGTAATGTAGTCTTAACTCTTGGTTGACAGTGTTGGGGGATGGGTAATGTAGTCTTAACTCTTGGTTGACAGTGTTGGGGGATGGGTCATGTAGTCTTAACTCTTGGTTGACAGTGTTGGGGGATGGGTAATGTAGTCTTAACTCTTGGTTGACAGTGTTGGGGGATGGGTAATGTAGTCTTAACTCTTGGTTGACAGTGTTGGGGGATGGGTAATGTAGTCTTAACTCTTGGTTGACAGTGTTGGGGGATGGGTAATGTGGTCTTGACTCTTGGTTGACAGTGTTGGGGGATGGGTAATGTAGTCTTGACTCTAGGTTGATAGTGTTGGGGGGATGGGTAATGTAGTCTTGACTCTAGGTTGATAGTGTTGGGGGGATGGGTAATGTAGTCTTGACTCTTGATTGATATTGTTGGGGGATGGGTAATATAGTCTTGACTCTAGGTTGATATTGTTGGGGGATGGGTAATGTAGTCTTGACTCTTGGTTGACAGTGTTGGGGGATGGGTAATGTAGTCTTGACTCTAGGTTGATATTGTTGGGGGGGATGGGTAATATAGTCTTGACTCTTGGTTGACAGTGTTGGGGGGGATGGGTAATGTAGTCTTGACTCTTGGTTGACAGTGTTGGGGGATGGGTAATGTAGTCTTGACTCTTGGTTGACAGTGTTGGGGGGGATGGGTAATATAGTCTTGACTCTTGGTTGATATTGTTGGGGGGGATGGGTAATGTAGTCTTGACTCTTGGTTGACAGTGTTGGGGGGGATGGGTAATATAGTGATGCTCGAGTGCCAAATCAACACAAATTTGTTTCTATTTGTCTTTGTTACTTCTTTTTGATATGTATGGGTCTTTTTTTGTATATATTTTTCATTTATGTAGTTTTAAATGTTATGCTTATTTATTTGTGTTGATTCAAATGTCTGAATAAAAATGACAGAATGGGTATTTTTTCTTTTTGGTGCCGGGGAGGGGACACTGAATGTGGGATCTCCCAGGGAGCCATACAACCTACATCTGCCACTGTATACAGAACCAGTCAAACGTTTGGACACACCTACTCATTCAAGGGTTTTTCTTAGTTAAAAAAAAAAAAATTCTACATTGTAGAATAATAGTGAAGACATCAAAACTATGAAATAACACATATGGAATCATGTAGTAAACAAAAAAGTGTTAAACAAATGAAAATATATATATTTTTTCAAAGTAGCCACCATTTGCCTTGATGACTGCTTTGCACACTCTTGGCATTATCTCAACAAGTCTCTTCTTATTATTGGTGCTCAGTTGCCCGTTATTTTGGCTACCGTGGCTAGAGGAACACATCTCAGTAACTTTGAAAGAGGGGACTCAAAGGAGAATATGGGGATTTAAATGGTGTGTGTGTGTGTGTGCGTTTGTGCGTGTGTGTGTGCGTGTGCGTGTGTGTGAACATTTATGGGAGATTCTGTAGCAGCGCCTGACACAGTATTTTCCACCCCCATCTACAAAACATCAACTTATGGAATTTCTCATGGACGAATGGTCCCGCATCCCTCCATAGAGTTTGAGACACATGTAGACTCTATGCCAAGGTGCATTGAAGCTGTTCTGGTTCGTGGCCTAACGCCCTGTTAATAAGACACTTGTAGACTCTATGCCAAGGTGCATTGAAGCTGTTCTGGTTCGTGGCCCAACGCCCTGTTAAGACACTTGTAGACTCTATGCCAAGGTGCATTGAAGCTGTTCTGGTTCGTGGCCTAACGCCCTGTTAAAGACACTTGTAGACTCTATGCCAAGGTGCATTGAAGCTGTTCTGGTTCGTGGCCTAACGCCCTGTTAATAAGACACTTGTAGACTCTATGCCAAGGTGCATTGAAGCTGTTCTGGTTCGTGGCCCAACGCCCTGTTAAGACACTATGTTGGTGGTTCATTTACATTCAATAACCATGGACTCTATACCAGATAGTACTAGACAAGAAAATATAATACCACAAAAAGGGATGATTTCCATCCCTTAAAAAATATATATATATATATTTTAAATTCAGGCAAAGTACTCACATTTTTTCTACATTTCCATGAAGACCCTCCATGGGAGTAGGTCTTCTTCTCCCATTTCAGATAGACCATCCCCCTCTCCTCTAGCAGTGTGACACACACCTCCCTCATCAACTGGGACACCTGGGACAGCTGAGACAGGCTAAAGCTGTCCAGGAACCCTGCCAGGTGATGGAGGATCTCAAAGGGAAGTCTGCTCAACGGGTCCAGCTTACGGGGATGCGTCCTGTCAGAGGTGATGCTGATGGTCTTCTCAGAGTCGGACAGCATTGAGGGGCCCTCTGGTTTGAGGCTGAAGGTACTGAGATCCTGGTGGTAGGTGACGGTGGCTCTCTGACCTGCAGGATGGAACCTCCTCTGGCTGTAGTTGCAGCCTAGGTACGCTAGAGGGCAGCGCTGCTCGAACCAGCCGTTCAGGCATGACTGGATGTCCAAGTGCACATTCTTGAAGTGAGTGTGGTATTCATCGCGGCGGAAGACGTGGCCACAGAGGTAACTAAAAGCAGAGTTGGTAAAGTTGTGTCTTCTGGTTATGTCCTCAGCTTGGATCTGGACATAGAGGCCTTTGTGTGTGTCTGTGATGATGTCTGCCAGAGAGGCTTCAGGTTTGAACGGAGCAGATGGGATGTTGTAAGTCTGTGTTCCAATGTGTACATAGAAGCCGTCTGCTCCTCCACTTTCTGAGATGTTGTGACCCTTCAGTTCTTTCTCCAAGAAGCACAACAAAGTTGCATTGACTTCATCACACTTCGGAAGATCTTCTACGGACACACCTAGATCTGACGTGTCAACACTTTTGTTGACCATCGGTGACCAAGGGTCGTGCATGTGAATCCGTTTCGGCCGGTAGCTCGTGGGAACGTTGAACGTTCGGACAGTTTGAACCTCTATGGGCTCCAGCTTTCCATAAACAAAGTCCTTGTCCCTTGGGGTGCAGGCGGCAAGCTGACCGAAGTTGATCAGCATAGCTCCATGGTGTACCAAATACATGTTGTAGTCTGCAGTGGTGACCTCTCTACGCAGTCTCTCCATGACCCCGTCCTGCCACGGTGCAAGGCCAGACCCGGTGACGTCTACAGCACGTGCAGTGGCTCCATTCTCCTGGCACTCCTTGGATGATTCATCCCCATCCAGCTCTCTATGACCATTTGACAAGCTAAATGCTTTCTCTTCTTCACCATCACCGGGATTCAACTTCTTTTCCATGTTTTTGACGGTTTGTTGGCATCCCTTCATCTCCTTTCTGTACTTGGCCTCATAGGAGCTGTAGTTCTGGAGAGTGGCCCCGTCCATGTTCTTGGCCAAGGCCTCCCTCTCTTCCTGACTCAGTTCCTTCTCCTGTCCCATCCCATCTCCATAACCGTTATATCCATCCTCCATTGCTTCACTGGGGTCTAACGAACTACAACCTTCACCTGCAGAGCTGGTGACCCCTACATCTATCTCTTTCTGAGCAGGTTCTGCTTTCACCTTCAGACAGAAGACAACAAAGCTAGGCAGTTTGATGCAGAAAACTTTACTAAACTATTAACAAAATATGAACAGAAATATGTATAAAAAATCGCATTACCTTCTCCATCAGCTCAGGGAAGACGGTCTTCATCTTGAGGCATCTGAAGAGGAGCTCCTGGTCTCTCAGGGCCATGGACACGTTCAGCTGCTTCTCAGGGTCAGCCAGGGTGGTCCTGTAAAAATAGCAGTAAACTCCATTATTAAGAGGACCAGGGACACGTTCAGCTGCTTCTCAGGGTCAGCCAGGGTGGTCCTGTAGAAATAGCAGTAAACTCCATTATTAAGAGGACCAGGGACACGTTGAGCTGCTTCTCAGGGTCAGCCAGGGTGGTCCTGTAAAAATAGCAGTAAACTCCATTATTAAGAGGACCAGGGACACGTTCAGCTGCTTCTCAAGGTCAGCCAAGGTGGTCCTGTAGAAATTGCAGTAAACTCCATGATTAAGAGGACCATGGACACATGCAGCTGCTACTCAGGGTCAGCCAGGGTGGTCCTGTAGAAATAGCAGTAAACTCCATTATTAAGAGGACCATGGACACGTTCAGCTGCTTCTCAGGGTCAGCCAGGGTGGTCCTGTAGAAATAGCAGTAAACTCCATTATTAAGAGGACCATGGACACGTTCAGCTGCTTCTCAGGGTCAGCCAGGGTGGTCCTGTAGAAATAGCAGTAAACTCCATTATTAAGAGGACCAGGGACACGTTCAGCTGCTTCTCAGGGTCAGCCACGGTGGTCCTGTAGAAATAGCAGTAAACTCCATTATTAAGAGGACCAGGGACACGTTCAGCTGCTTCTCAGGGTCAGCCACGGTGGTCCTGTAGAAATAGCAGTCAACTCCATTATTAAGAGGACCAGGGACACATGCAGCTGCTTCTCAGGGTCAGCCAGGGTGGTCCTGTAGAAATAGCAGTAAACTCCAGGGACACATGCAGCTGTAGCAGAATCATCTATATTTTTTCAGTGTCTCTGTTTCTCTATGTTGATTTGAATCTGCCCAATCTGTCTCAGTCCCAGTATTCATTAGGTTGTTCAGTATTCAATATTCAAATTGTGACACAGCCCACTGGGCACACACTGGTTGAATCAGCGCTGATTCCATGTCATTTCAATGATATTAACTTCTTATTAACTTATTATTCTACATAGATGGTTATACATTATTAGAGTAATGAAAGGAGCAATTACCATATGGTTAACAATTAGCTATATGGTTTGGCATCATGCCAGATGCATGGTACCTTAGCGCGTGCTTTGTATTTATGCAACTTCAAATGTTTAATGTACAGCTACAGTATGTCGGTGTGAATTGAACACTAAAGTATATTCTTTTCTGTATTTTGCAGTTTCACAACATAAACGTTTTCAATATATTCATTCAAGAAAAGTCACGCTTTGGGAGTTTTATTGAAGACTTAGTGGTTAGCTATCTGTCTAGTTTTGCATGGGAACGCAACTCAAGAGCAGAATAATCCATAATAAACCCCAGGAAGAGTAGCTGCTGCCTTAATAGGAACTAATGGGGATCCATAATAAACCAAAGGAAGAGTAGCGGCTGCCTTGATAGGAACTAATAGGGATCCATAATAAATACCACACCGCACCCCAGCACATTATACCACAGCACAGCACATTATACCACACCACACCACATTATACCACACCACAACACATTATACCACACCACAACACATTATACCACACCACAGCACATTATACCACACCACACCACAGCACATTATACCACACCACAACACATTATACCACACCACAACACATTATACCACACCACAACACATTACACCACACCACAGCACAACACATTATACCACACCACACCACAACACATTATACCACACCGCAACACATTATACCACACCACAACACATTATACCACACCACAACACATTATACCACACCACAGCACATTATACCACACCACACCACATTACACCACACCACAGCACATTATACCACACCACAGCACATTATACCACACCACACCACATTACACCACACCACAACACATTATACCACACCGCAACACATTATACCACACCACAGCACATTATACCACAGCACACCGCAGCACATTATACCACACCACAACACATTATACCACACCACAGCACATTATACCACACCACAGCACGTTATACCACACCACAACACATTATACCACACCACACCACATTATACCACACCACAGCACATTATACCACACCACACCACATTATACCACACCACAACACATTATACCACACCACAGCACATTATACCACACCACAACACATTATACCACACCACAACACATTATACCACACCACACCACAGCACATTATACCACACCACACCACAGCACATTATACCACAGCACAGCACATTATACCACACCACACCACACCACATTATACCACACCACAACACATTATACCACACCACAGCACATTATACCACACCACAACACATTATACCACACCACAGCACATTATACCACACCACACCACATTATACCACACCACACCACATTATACCACACCACACCACAACACATTATACCACACCACACCACAGCACATTATACCACAGCACAGCACATTATACCACACCGCAACACATTATACCACACCACAGTACATTATACCACACCACACCACATTATACCACACCACACCACATTATACCACACCACACCACAACACATTATACCACACCACAACACATTATACCACACCACACCACAGCACATTATACCACAGCACAGCACATTATACCACACCGCAACACATTATACCACACCACAGTACATTATACCACACCACACCACATTATACCACACCACACCACATTATACCACACCACACCACAACACATTATACCACACCGCAACACATTATACCACACCACACCACACCACATTATACCACACCACAACACATTATACCACACCACACCACAGCACATTATACCACAGCACAGCACATTATACCACACCGCAACACATTATACCACACCACAGTACATTATACCACACCACACCACATTATACCACACCACACCACATTATACCACACCACACCACAACACATTATACCACACCGCAACACATTATACCACACCACACCACACCACATTATACCACACCACAGCACATTATACCACACCACACCACATTATACCACACCACAACACATTATACCACACCACAGCACATTATACCACACCACAACACATTATACCACACCACAACACATTATACCACACCACACCACAGCACATTATACCACACCACACCACAGCACATTATACCACAGCACAGCACATTATACCACACCACACCACACCACATTATACCACACCACAACACATTATACCACACCACAGCACATTATACCACACCACACCACATTATACCACACCACACCACATTATACCACACCACACCACAACACATTATACCACACCACACCACAGCACATTATACCACAGCACAGCACATTATACCACACCGCAACACATTATACCACACCACAGTACATTATACCACACCACACCACATTATACCACACCACACCACATTATACCACACCACACCACAACACATTATACCACACCGCAACACATTATACCACACCACATTACACCACACCACAACACATTATACCACACCACACCACATTATACCACACCACACCACATTATACCACACCACAACACATTATACCACACCACACCATAACACATTATACCACACCACACCACATTATACCACACCACAACACATTATACCACACCACACCACAACACATTATACCACACCACACCACATTATACCACACCACAACACATTATACCACACCACATTATACCACACCACACCACAGCACATTATACCACACCACATTATACCACACCACAACACATTATACCACACCACAACACATTATACCACACCACAACACATTATACCACACCACAGCACATTATACCACACCACATTATACCACACCACACCACATTATACCACACCACATTATACCACACCACATTATACCACACCACACCACATTATACCACACCACATTATACCACACCACAACACATTATACCACACCACAGCACATTATACCACACCACAACACATTATACCACACCACAACACATTATACCACACCACACCACAACACATTATACCACACCACACCACAGCACATTATACCACACCACACCACAACACATTATACCACACCACACCACATTATACCACACCACACCACAACACATTATACCACACCACAACACATTATACCACACCACAACACATTATACCACACCACACCACAACACATTATACCACACCACAACACATTATACCACACCACACCACAACACATTATACCACACCACAACACATTATACCACACCACAACACATTATACCACACCACAACACATTATACCACACCACACCACAGCACATTATACCACACCACACCACACCACATTATACCACACCACAACACATTATACCACACCACAACACATTATACCACACCACACCACATTATACCACACCACAGCACATTATACGACACCACAACACATTATACCACACCACAACACAACACATTATACCACACCACATTATACCACACCACATTATACCACACCACACCACATTATACCACACCACATTATACCACACCACACCACATTATACCACACCACATTATACCACACCACAGCACATTATACCACACCACACCACATTATACCACAACACATTATACCACACCACAACACATTATACCACACCACAACACATTATACCACAACACATTATACCACACCACAGCACATTATACCACACCACACCACATTATACCACAACACATTATACCACACCACAACACATTATACCACACCACAACACATTATACCACAACACATTATACCACACCACAACACATTATACCACACCACACCACATTATACCACACCACAACACATTATACCACACCACACCACAACACATTATACCACACCACACCACAGCACATTATACCACACCACACCACAGCACATTATACCACACCACATTATACCACACCACAACACATTATACCACACCACAACACATTATACCACACCACACCACATTATACCACACCACAACACATTATACCACACCACAGCACATTATACCACACCACAACACATTATACCACACCACAACACATTATACCACACCACAACACATTATACCACACCACACCACAGCACATTATACCACACCACACCACAGCACATTATACCACACCACAGCACATTATACCACACCACAGCACATTATACCACACCACAACACATTATACCACACCACACCACATTATACCACGCCACAGCACATTATACGACACCACAACACATTATACCACACCACAACACAACACATTATACCACACCACATTATACCACACCACATTATACCACACCACACCACATTATACCACACCACATTATACCACACCACACCACATTATACCACACCACATTATACCACACCACAGCACATTATACCACACCACACCACATTATACCACAACACATTATACCACACCACAACACATTATACCACACCACAACACATTATACCACAACACATTATACCACACCACAGCACATTATACCACACCACACCACATTATACCACAACACATTATACCACACCACAACACATTATACCACACCACAACACATTATACCACAACACATTATACCACACCACAACACATTATACCACACCACACCACATTATACCACACCACAACACATTATACCACACCACACCACAACACATTATACCACACCACACCACAGCACATTATACCACACCACACCACAGCACATTATACCACACCACACCACATTATACCACACCACAACACATTATACCACACCACAGCACATTATACCACACCACACCACATTATACCACAACACATTATACCACACCACAACACATTATACCACACCACAACACATTATACCACAACACATTATACCACACCACAACACATTATACCACACCACACCACATTATACCACACCACAACACATTATACCACACCACACCACAACACATTATACCACACCACACCACAGCACATTATACCACACCACACCACAGCACATTATACCACACCACACCACATTATACCACACCACAACACATTATACCACACCACACCACAACACATTATACCACACCACACCACAGCACATTATACCACACCACACCACAGCACATTATACCACACCACAACACATTATACCACACCACAACACATTATACCACACCACAACACATTATACCACACCACACCACATTATACCACACCACAACACATTATACCACACCACAGCACATTATACCACACCACAACACATTATACCACACCACAACACATTATACCACACCACAACACATTATACCACACCACACCACAGCACATTATACCACACCACACCACAGCACATTATACCACACCACAGCACATTATACCACACCACAGCACATTATACCACACCACAACACATTATACCACACCACACCACATTATACCACACCACAGCACATTATACGACACCACAACACATTATACCACACCACAACACAACACATTATACCACACCACATTATACCACACCACATTATACCACACCACACCACATTATACCACACCACACCACAGCACATTATACCACACCACAACACATTATACCACACCACAACACATTATACCACACCACAACACATTATACCACACCACACCACATTATACCACACCACAACACATTATACCACACCACAACACAACACATTATACCACACCACATTATACCACACCACATTATACCACACCACACCACATTATACCACACCACACCACAGCACATTATACCACACCACAACACATTATACCACACCACAACACATTATACCACACCACAACACATTATACCACACCACACCACATTATACCACACCACAACACATTATACCACACCACAGCACATTATACCACACCACAACACATTATACCACACCACAACACATTATACCACACCACAACACATTATACCACACCACACCACAGCACATTATACCACACCACACCACAGCACATTATACCACACCACAGCACATTATACCACACCACAGCACATTATACCACACCACACCACAACACATTATACCACACCACAGCACATTATACCACACCACAACACATTATACCACACCACAGCACATTATACCACACCACAGCACATTATACCACACCACACCACATTACACCACACCACAACACATTATACCACACCACAACACATTATACCACACCACACCACATTATACCACAACACACCACAGCACATTATAC
The DNA here is from genome assembly GCF_034236695.1 of Oncorhynchus nerka. Lineage (NCBI taxonomy): Eukaryota > Metazoa > Chordata > Actinopteri > Salmoniformes > Salmonidae > Oncorhynchus > Oncorhynchus nerka. Next base: position 746,822 of record NC_088406.1, read on the forward strand.
CACACCACAACACATTATACCACACCACACCACAGCACATTATACCACACCACAACACATTATACCACACCACACCACAACACATTATACCACACCACAACACATTGTACCACACCACACCACAGCACATTATACCACACCACAACACATTATACCACACCACAACACATTATACCACACCACACCACATTACACCACACCACAACACATTATACCACACCACACCACATTACACCACACCACAGCACATTATACCACAACACATTATACCACACCACACCACATTATACCACACCACAACACATTATACCACACCACAACACATTATACCACACCACACCACAACACATTATACCACACCACATTATACCACACCACACCACATTACACCACATTACAACACATTATACCACACCACACCACATTACACCACACCACAGCACATTATACCACACCACATTACACCACACCACAACACATTATACCACACCACATTACACCACACCACAACACATTATACCACACCACACCGCAGCACATTATACCACACCACACCACACCACATTATACCACACCACAGCACATTATACCACACCACAGCACATTATACCACACCACAGCACATTATACCACACCACACCACAGCACATTATACCACACCACATCACATTATACCACACCACAGCACATTATACCACACCACACCACAACACATTATACCACACCACACCACAGTACTGCACATTATACCACACCACAGCACGTTATACCACACCACAGCACATTATACCACACCACAGCACATTATACCACACCACACCACAGCACATTATACCACACCACATCACATTATACCACACCACAGCACATTATACCACACCACAGCACATTATACCACACCACAGCACATTATACCACACCACACCACAGCACATTATACCACACCACATCACATTATACCACACCACAGCACATTATACCACACCACACCACAACACATTATACCACACCACACCACAGTACTGCACATTATACCACACCACAGCACGTTATACCACACCACACCACATTATACCACACCACAGCACATTATACCACACCACACCACAGTACTGCACATTATACCACACCACAGCACGTTATACCACACCACATCACATTATACCACACCACATTATACCACACCACAGCACATTATACCATACCACAACACATTATACCACACCACAGCACATTATACCACACCACACCACATTATACCACACCACATCACATTATACCACACCACAGCACGTTATACCACACCACACCACATTATACCACACCACATCACATTATACCACACCACAACACATTATACCACACCACAGCACATTATACCACACCACAACACATTATACCACACCACACCACATTATACCACACCACACCACATTATACCACACCACAACACAGCACATTATACCACACCACAACACATTATACCACACCACAGCACATTATACCACACCACAACACATTATACCACACCACAACACATTATACCACACCACAGCACATTATACTACACCACAGCACATTATACCACACCACACCACAGCACATTATACCACACCACAGCACATTATACCACACCACAACACATTATACCACACCACAACACATTATACCACACCACACCACAACACATTATACCACACCACACCACATTACACCACATTACAACACATTATACCACACCACACCACATTACACCACACCACAGCACATTATACCACACCACATTACACCACACCACAACACATTATACCACACCACATTACACCACACCACAACACATTATACCACACCACACCGCAGCACATTATACCACACCACACCACACCACATTATACCACACCACAGCACATTATACCACACCACAGCACATTATACCACACCACAGCACATTATACCACACCACACCACAGCACATTATACCACACCACATCACATTATACCACACCACAGCACATTATACCACACCACACCACAACACATTATACCACACCACAACACATTATACCACACCACACCACAGTACTGCACATTATACCACACCACAGCACGTTATACCACACCACACCACATTATACCACACCACAGCACATTATACCACACCACACCACAGTACTGCACATTATACCACACCACAGCACGTTATACCACACCACATCACATTATACCACACCACATTATACCACACCACAGCACATTATACCATACCACAACACATTATACCACACCACAGCACATTATACCACACCACACCACATTATACCACACCACATCACATTATACCACACCACAGCACGTTATACCACACCACACCACATTATACCACACCACATCACATTATACCACACCACAACACATTATACCACACCACAGCACATTATACCACACCACAACACATTATACCACACCACACCACATTATACCACACCACACCACATTATACCACACCACACCACATTATACCACACCACAACACATTATACTACACCACAACACAGCACATTATACCACACCACAACACATTATACCACACCACACCACATTATACCACACCACAACACAGCACATTATACCACACCACAACACATTATACCACACCACAGCACATTATACCACACCACAACACATTATACCACACCACAACACATTATACCACACCACAGCACATTATACTACACCACAGCACATTATACCACACCACACCACAGCACATTATACCACACCACAGCACATTATACCACACCACACCACACCACAGTACAGCACATTATACCACACCACAACACATTATACCACACCACACCACAGCACATTATACCACACCACAACACATTATACCACACCACAGCACACCGCAGCACATTATACCACACCACAGCACATTATACCACAGCACAGCACATTATACCACACCACACCACACCGCAGCACATTATACCACACCACAGCACATTATACCACACCACAGCACATTATACCACACCACACCACATTATACCACACCACACCACACCGCAGCACATTATACCACACCACAGCACATTATACCACACCACAACACATTATACCACACCACACCGCAGCACATTATACCACACCACAGCACATTATACCACACCACACCACATTATACCACACCACATCACATTATACCACACCACAACACATTATACCACACCACAGCACATTATACCACACCACAACACATTATACCACACCACACCACATTATACCACACCACACCACATTATACCACACCACACCACATTATACCACACCACACCACATTATACCACACCACACCACATTATACCACACCACAACACATTATACTACACCACAACACAGCACATTATACCACACCACACCACATTATACCACACCACAACACAGCACATTATACCACACCACAACACATTATACCACACCACAGCACATTATACCACACCACAACACATTATACCACACCACAACACATTATACCACACCACAGCACATTATACTACACCACAGCACATTATACCACACCACACCACAGCACATTATACCACACCACAGCACATTATACCACACCACACCACACCACAGTACAGCACATTATACCACACCACAACACATTATACCACACCACACCACAGCACATTATACCACACCACAACACATTATACCACACCACAGCACACCGCAGCACATTATACCACACCACAGCACATTATACCACAGCACAGCACATTATACCACACCACACCGCAGCACATTATACCACACCACAGCACATTATACCACACCACAGCACATTATACCACACCACACCACATTATACCACACCACACCACACCGCAGCACATTATACCACACCACAGCACATTATACCACACCACAACACATTATACCACACCACACCGCAGCACATTATACCACACCACAGCACATTATACCACACCACAGCACATTATACCACACCACAGCACATTATACCACACCACACCACAACACATTATACCACACCACATTATACCACAACACATTATACCACACCACAACACATTATACCACACCACAACACATTATACCACAACACATTATACCACACCACAGCACATTATACCACACCACACCACATTATACCACAACACATTATACCACACCACAACACATTATACCACACCACAACACATTATACCACAACACATTATACCACACCACAACACATTATACCACACCACACCACATTATACCACACCACAACACATTATACCACACCACACCACAACACATTATACCACACCACACCACAGCACATTATACCACACCACACCACAGCACATTATACCACACCACAACACATTATACCACACCACAACACATTATACCACACCACAACACATTAAACCACACCACAGCACATTATACCACACCACAACACATTATACCACACCACAACACATTATACCACACCACAACACATTATACCACACTACACCACAGCACATTATACCACACCACACCACAGCACATTATACCACACCACAGCACATTATACCACACCACACAACAGCACATTATACCACACCACACCACAGCACATTATACCACACCACACCACAGCACATTATACCACACCACAGCACATTATACCACACCACAGCACATTATACCACACCACACCACAACACATTATACCACACCACAGCACATTATACCACACCACAACACATTATACCACACCACAGCACATTATACCACACCACAGCACATTATACCACACCACACCACATTACACCACACCACAACACATTATACCACACCACAACACATTATACCACACCACACCACATTATACCACAACACACCACAGCACATTATACCACACCACAACACATTATACCACACCACACCACAGCACATTATACCACACCACAACACATTATACCACACCACACCACAACACATTATACCACACCACAACACATTGTACCACACCACACCACAGCACATTATACCACACCACAACACATTATACCACACCACACCACAACACATTATACCACACCACAACACATTATACCACACCACACCACATTATACCACACCACAACACATTATACCACACCACAACACATTATACCACACCACAGCACATTATACTACACCACAGCACATTATACCACACCACACCACAGCACATTATACCACACCACAGCACATTATACCACACCACACCACACCACAGTACAGCACATTATACCACACCACAACACATTATACCACACCACACCACAGCACATTATACCACACCACAACACATTATACCACACCACAGCACACCGCAGCACATTATACCACACCACAGCACATTATACCACAGCACAGCACATTATACCACACCACACCGCAGCACATTATACCACACCACAGCACATTATACCACACCACAGCACATTATACCACACCACACCACATTATACCACACCACACCACACCGCAGCACATTATACCACACCACAGCACATTATACCACACCACAACACATTATACCACACCACACCGCAGCACATTATACCACACCACAGCACATTATACCACACCACAGCACATTATACCACACCACAGCACATTATACCACACCACACCACAACACATTATACCACACCACATTATACCACAACACATTATACCACACCACAACACATTATACCACACCACAACACATTATACCACAACACATTATACCACACCACAGCACATTATACCACACCACACCACATTATACCACAACACATTATACCACACCACAACACATTATACCACACCACAACACATTATACCACAACACATTATACCACACCACAACACATTATACCACACCACACCACATTATACCACACCACAACACATTATACCACACCACACCACAACACATTATACCACACCACACCACAGCACATTATACCACACCACACCACAGCACATTATACCACACCACAACACATTATACCACACCACAACACATTATACCACACCACAACACATTAAACCACACCACAGCACATTATACCACACCACAACACATTATACCACACCACAACACATTATACCACACCACAACACATTATACCACACTACACCACAGCACATTATACCACACCACACCACAGCACATTATACCACACCACAGCACATTATACCACACCACACCACAGCACATTATACCACACCACACCACAGCACATTATACCACACCACAGCACATTATACCACACCACAGCACATTATACCACACCACACCACAACACATTATACCACACCACAGCACATTATACCACACCACAACACATTATACCACACCACAGCACATTATACCACACCACAGCACATTATACCACACCACACCACATTACACCACACCACAACACATTATACCACACCACAACACATTATACCACACCACACCACATTATACCACAACACACCACAGCACATTATACCACACCACAACACATTATACCACACCACACCACAGCACATTATACCACACCACAACACATTATACCACACCACACCACAACACATTATACCACACCACAACACATTGTACCACACCACACCACAGCACATTATACCACACCACAACACATTATACCACACCACACCACAACACATTATACCACACCACAACACATTATACCACACCACACCACATTATACCACACCACAACACATTATACCACACCACAACACATTATACCACACCACAACACATTATACCACACCACACCACATTACACCACACCACACCACATTATACCACACCACACCACATTACACCAAACCACAGCACATTATACCACAACACATTATACCACACCACACCACATTATACCACACCACAACACATTATACCACACCACAACACATTATACCACACCACAACACATTATACCACACCACACCACAACACATTATACCACACCACATTATACCACACCACACCACATTACACCACATTACAACACATTATACCACACCACACCACATTACACCACACCACAGCACATTATACCACACCACATTACACCACACCACAACACATTATACCACACCACATTACACCACACCACAACACATTATACCACACCACACCACATTATACCACAACACACCACACCACATTACACCACACCACAGCACATTATACCACACCACATTACACCACACCACAACACATTATACCACACCACATTATACCACACCACAGCACATTATACCACACCACAGCACATTATACCACACCACAGCACATTATACCACACCACACCACAGCACATTATACCACACCACATCACATTATACCACACCACAGCACATTATACCACACCACAACACATTATACCACACCACACCACAACACATTATACCACACCACATTATACCACACCACACCACAGTACTGCACATTATACCACACCACAGCACGTTATACCACACCACACCACATTATACCACACCACAGCACATTATACCACACCACACCACAGTACTGCACATTATACCACACCACAGCACGTTATACCACACCACATCACATTATACCACACCACATTATACCACACCACAGCACATTATACCATACCACAACACATTATACCACACCACAGCACATTATACCACACCACACCACATTATACCACACCACATCACATTATACCACACCACAGCACGTTATACCACACCACACCACATTATACCACACCACATCACATTATACCACACCACAACACATTATACCACACCACAGCACATTATACCACACCACAACACATTATACCACACCACAACACATTATACCACACCACACCACATTATACCACACCACACCACATTATACCACACCACACCACATTATACCACACCACACCACATTATACCACACCACAACACATTATACTACACCACAACACAGCACATTATACCACACCACAACACATTATACCACACCACACCACATTATACCACACCACAACACAGCACATTATACCACACCACAACACATTATACCACACCACAGCACATTATACCACACCACAACACATTATACCACACCACAACACATTATACCACACCACAGCACATTATACTACACCACAGCACATTATACCACACCACACCACAGCACATTATACCACACCACAGCACATTATACCACACCACACCACACCACAGTACAGCACATTATACCACACCACAACACATTATACCACACCACACCACAGCACATTATACCACACCACAACACATTATACCACACCACAGCACACCGCAGCACATTATACCACACCACAGCACATTATACCACAGCACAGCACATTATACCACACCACACCACAGCACATTATACCACACCACAACACATTATACCACACCACACCACATTATACCACACCACAACACATTATACCACACCACAACACATTATACCACACCACAACACATTATACCACACCACACCACATTACATCACACCACAACACATTATACCACACCACACCACATTACACCACACCACAGCACATTATACCACAACACATTATACCACACCACACCACATTATACCACACCACAACACATTATACCACACCACAACACATTATACCACACCACACCACATTACACCACATTACAACACATTATACCACACCACACCACATTACACCACACCACAGCACATTATACCACACCACATTACACCACACCACAACACATTATACCACACCACATTACACCACACCACAACACATTATACCACACCACACCGCAGCACATTATACCACACCACACCACACCACATTATACCACACCACAGCACATTATACCACACCACATCACATTATACCACACCACAGCACATTATACCACACCACAACACATTATACCACACCACACCACAACACATTATACCACACCACAACACATTATACCACACCACACCACAGTACTGCACATTATACCACACCACAGCACGTTATACCACACCACACCACATTATACCACACCACAGCACATTATACCACACCACACCACAGTACTGCACATTATACCACACCACAGCACGTTATACCACACCACATCACATTATACCACACCACATTATACCACACCACAGCACATTATACCATACCACAACACATTATACCACACCACAGCACATTATACCACACCACAACACATTATACCACACCACAACACATTATACCACACCACACCACATTATACCACACCACACCACATTATACCACACCACACCACATTATACCACACCACACCACATTATACCACACCACAACACATTATACTACACCACACCACACCACATTATACCACACCACAACACAGCACATTATACCACACCACAACACATTATACCACACCACAGCACATTATACCACACCACAACACATTATACCACACCACAACACATTATACCACACCACAGCACATTATACTACACCACAGCACATTATACCACACCACACCACAGCACATTATACCACACCACAGCACATTATACCACACCACACCACACCACAGTACAGCACATTATACCACACCACAACACATTATACCACACCACACCACAGCACATTATACCACACCACAACACATTATACCACACCACAGCACACCACAGCACATTATACCACAGCACAGCACATTATACCACACCACACCACACCGCAGCACATTATACCACACCACAGCACATTATACCACACCACAGCACATTATACCACACCACACCACATTATACCACACCACACCACACCGCAGCACATTATACCACACCACAGCACATTATACCACACCACAACACATTATACCACACCACACCGCAGCACATTATACCACACCACAGCACATTATACCACACCACAGCACATTATACCACACCACACCACATTATACCACACCACAACACATTATACCACAACACACCACAGCACATTATACCACACCACAACACATTATACCACACCACACCACAGCACATTATACCACACCACAACACATTATACCACACCACACCACAACACATTATACCACACCACAACACATTATACCACACCACACCACAGCACATTATACCACACCACAACACATTATACCACACCACACCACATTATACCACACCACGACACATTATACCACACCACAACACATTATACCACACCACAACACATTATACCACACCACAGCACATTATACCACAACACATTATACCACACCACACCACATTATACCACACCACAACACATTATACCACACCACAACACATTATACCACACCACAACACATTATACCACACCACACCACAACACATTATACCACACCACATTATACCACACCACACCACATTATACCACACCACAACACATTATACCACACCACACCACATTACACCACACCACAACACAACACATTATACCACACCACACCACATTACACCACACCACAGCACATTATACCACACCACATTACACCACACCACAACACATTATACCACACCACATTACACCACACCACAACACATTATACCACACCACACCGCAGCACATTATACCACACCACACCACACCACATTATACCACACCACAGCACATTATACCACACCACAGCACATTATACCACACCACAGCACATTATACCACACCACACCACAGCACATTATACCACACCACATCACATTATACCACACCACAGCACATTATACCACACCACAACACATTATACCACACCACACCACAACACATTATACCACACCACAACACATTATACCATACCACAACACATTATACCACACCACAGCACATTATACCACACCACACCACATTATACCACACCACATCACATTATACCACACCACAGCACGTTATACCACACCACACCACATTATACCACACCACATCACATTATACCACACCACAACACATTATACCACACCACACCACAGTACTGCACATTATACCACACCACAGCACGTTATACCACACCACACCACATTATACCACACCACAGCACATTATACCACACCACACCACAGTACTGCACATTATACCACACCACAGCACGTTATACCACACCACATCACATTATACCACACCACATTATACCACACCACAGCACATTATACCATACCACAACACATTATACCACACCACAGCACATTATACCACACCACACCACATTATACCACACCACATCACATTATACCACACCACAGCACGTTATACCACACCACACCACATTATACCACACCACATCACATTATACCACACCACAACACATTATACCACACCACAGCACATTATACCACACCACAACACATTATACCACACCACAACACATTATACCACACCACACCACATTATACCACACCACACCACATTATACCACACCACACCACATTATACCACACCACACCACATTATACCACACCACAACACATTATACTACACCACAACACAGCACATTATACCACACCACAACACATTATACCACACCACACCACATTATACCACACCACAACACATTATACCACACCACAACACATTATACCACACCACAACACATTATACCACACCACAGCACATTATACTACACCACAGCACATTATACCACACCACACCACAGCACATTATACCACACCACAGCACATTATACCACACCACACCACACCACAGTACAGCACATTATACCACACCACAACACATTATACCACACCACACCACAGCACATTATACCACACCACAACACATTATACCACACCACAGCACACCGCAGCACATTATACCACACCACAGCACATTATACCACAGCACAGCACATTATACCACACCACACCACACCGCAGCACATTATACCACACCACAGCACATTATACCACACCACAGCACATTATACCACACCACACCACAGCACATTATACCACACCACAGCACATTATACCACACCACACCACACCACAGTACAGCACATTATACCACACCACAACACATTATACCACACCACACCACAGCACATTATACCACACCACAACACATTATACCACACCACAGCACACCGCAGCACATTATACCACACCACAGCACATTATACCACAGCACAGCACATTATACCACACCACACCACACCGCAGCACATTATACCACACCACAGCACATTATACCACACCACAGCACATTATACCACACCACACCACATTATACCACACCACACCACACCGCAGCACATTATACCACACCACAGCACATTATACCACACCACAACACATTATACCACACCACACCGCAGCACATTATACCACACCACAGCACATTATACCACACCACACCACAGCACATTATACCACACCACACATTATACCACACCGCAGCACATTATACCACAACACAATATACCACACCACACCACAGCACATTATACTAAACTGGCCTGGGCCCTAGGACCATGTCCCAGGACTACCTGACATGATGACTCCTTGCTGTCCCCAGTCCACCTGGCCATGCTGCTGCTCCAGTTTCAACTGTTCTGCCTTACTATTATTCGACCATGCTGGTCATTTATGAACATTTGAACATCTTGGCCACGTTCTGTTATAATCTCCACCCGGCACAGCCAGAAGAGGACTGGCCACCCCACATATGCTCTCTCTAATTCTCTCTTTCTTTCTCTCTCTCGGAGGACCTGAGCCCTAGGACCGTGCCCCAGGACTACCTGACATGATGACTCCTTGCTGTCCCCAGTCCACCTGACTGTGCTGCTGCTCCAGTTTCAACTGTTCTGCCTTATTATTATTCGACCATGCTGGTCATTTATGAACATTTGAACATCTTGGTCATGTTCTGTTATAATCTCTACCCGGCACAGCCAGAAGAGGACTGGCCACCCCACATAGCCTGGTTCCTCTCCAGGTTTCTTCCTAGGTTTTGGCCTTTCTAGGGAGTTTTTCCTAGCCACCGTGCTTTTACACCTGCATTGTTTGCTGTTTGGGGTTTTAGGCTGGGTTTCTGTACAGCACTTTGAGATATCAGCTGATGTACGAAGGGCTATATAAATAAATTGGATTTGATTTGACTACACCACAGCACAACATACCTGTAGATGGAAGAGTCTGTGTCTGGCACTGGGAAGCGGATCCATTGCTGGGAGCAGATGACAGTGCTAGCGGGACAGACCTCCAGGTGCTTGGCTAGCCTGTGGCGGAGCATGGTGAAGGGACAGCCGTAGTCAACGTTGAGGCAGGGGACCATCTCATTGGGACATAGTAACTGGTGCTCCTCCTCCTTACACTTATGGAAGGCAGCGCCACAATGTAGATGACACTTAATGACCACACAGGAGACAGAGGTGTTCACGGGGGCTTGGCAGTGGAGGCTGTAACACCTCTCACAGTGCTGATGAAGCCCCTCTGGGTACATACTGCCTTTCACCTACAGAGGGAGAGAGAGGTTTTGCATCAGTGTCAGGAATACTGTTTTTGGGCTTTTTTGATTGTGATGTTGAATATCCTACAGTATGGGGTTGGTGAACTTTGTAGTTTGATGATTAACTGTGTAGTTTGTCACCGAGATCTTAATAAATACACCACATCGACAAATATTATTAGTTCAGAAGAATTTCATCATCTGAAAAAGTAAACCAATGAAAATAGATCAATGGGAATGTATACTTCGAACCTAAAGGCAGAGACCACAGGAGGCTGGTGGCACCTTAATTGGAGAGGATGGGCACGTGGTAATGGAAAGGTATAAACAACATCAAACACATGGGTTTCATGGTTTCCATGGTTTCATGGTTTCCATGGTTTCCATGTGTTTGATGCCGTTCCATTTGCTCCGTTCCAGACATTTTTAAGAGCCGTCCTCCCCTCAGCAGCCTCCACTGACAATAACAAGATTCACTTTTTATTTTTTATTTTACCTTTATTTAACTAGGCAAGTCAGTTAAGAACAAATTCTTATTTTCAATGACGGCCTAGGCACAGTGGGTTAACTGCCTGTTCAGGGGCAGAACGACAGATTTGTACCTTGTACCTTGTCAGCAACCTTCCGGTTACTAGTCCAACGCTCTAACCACTAGGCTACCCTGCTGGTTACTAGTCCAACGCTCTAACGACTAGGCTACCCTGCTGGTTACTAGTCCAACGCTCTAACCACTAGGCTACCCTGCTGGTTACTAGTCCAACGCTCTAACCGCTAGGCTACCCTGCTGGTTACTAGTCCAACGCTCTAACCACTAGGCTACCCTGCTGGTTACTAGTCCAACGCTCTAACCACTAGGCTACCCTGCCACCTCTACACTCTAACCACTAGGCTACCCTGCCACCTCTACACTCTAACCACTAGGCTACCCTGCCACCTCTACACTCTAACCACTAGGCTACCCTGCCTCCTCTACACTCTAACCACTAGGCTACCCTGCCACCTCTACACTCTAACCACTAGGCTACCCTGCCACCTCTACACTCTAACCACTAGGTTACCCTGCCACCTCTACACTCTAACCACTAGGCTACCCTGCCACCTCTACGCTCTAACCACTAGGCTACCCTGCAACCTCTACACTCTAACCACTAGGCTACCCTGCCACCTCTACGCTCTAACCACTAGGCTACCCTGCCACCTCTACACTCTAACCACTAGGCTACCCTGCCACCTCTACACTCTAACCACTAGGCTACCCTGCCACCTCTACACTCTAACCACTAGGCTACCCTGCCACCTCTACACTCTAACCACTAGGCTACCCTGCCACCTCTACACTCTAACCACTAGGCTACCCTGCTGGTTATCAGTCCAACGCTCTAACCACTAGGCTACCCTGCTGGTTACTAGTCCAACGCTCTAACCACTAGGCTACCCTGCTGGTTACTAGTCCAACGCTCTAACCACTAGGCTACCCTGCTGGTTACTAGTCCAACGCTCTAACCACTAGGCTACCCTGCTGGTTACTAGTCCAACGCTCTAACCACTAGGCTACCCTGCTGGTTACTAGTCCAACGCTCTAACCACTAGGCTACCCTGCTGGTTACTAGTCCAACGCTCTAACCACTAGGCTACCCTGCCTCCTCTACACTCTAACCACTAGACTACCCTGCCACCTCTACACTCTAACCACTAGGCTACCCTGCCTCCTCTACACTCTAACCACTAGGCTACCCTGCTGGTTACTAGTCCAACGCTCTAACCACTAGGCTACCCTGCTGGTTACTAGTCCAACGCTCTAACCACTAGGCTACCCTGCTGGTTACTAGTCCAACGCTCTAACCACTAGGCTACCCTGCTGGTTACTAGTCCAACGCTCTAACCACTAGGCTACCCTGCTGGTTACTAGTCCAACGCTCTAACCACTAGGCTACCCTGCTGGTTACTAGTCCAACGCTCTAACCACTAGGCTACCCTGCTGGTTACTAGTCCAACGCTCTAACCACTAGACTACCCTGCTGGTTACTAGTCCAACGCTCTAACCACTAGGCTAACCTGCTGGTTACTAGTCCAACGCTCTAACCACTAGACTACCCTGCTGCCCCGTAGCCTATATCCTCCACAGCAAACAGACAGTTGAAAACTCTAAATTAAGGTCATGGGCATGATCTTCACATCTCCTGAATGAATCCTATTATTCTGTCCAAATCTCTTGTGTTTGACCACTTTAAAACAGTTTTCATCTCACTCTTGCTCATAGAAACAAACACACATGTTCTTAGGATCGTAGTGCAGCAAAATACCAAAATATTTTCCAGTAATATTTCATATCAAAATTCAACAGAAATAATTGGCGTCCCCACTCACCCTCTGTAACTCTTCGTGTCCCTCTGTCAGTCTGGGTTATGTTTGTAAGCACTTCTGACTACTGTCCTACCTTTTCTGATCAGCTTCTGCAGTGTGTCTATGCGTTATAAATAGCCAGACAGAGGGGTTGGCAGACCATTGTGACAGAGCACTGGTACTAAGCCTTTGACAGACAAGGTCAAGTTACTGGCTCCGATACCACTAGACTAGTGTCTGTGGAGTGTCAATTGACCAATAATCAATCAATAGTCAATCGTCTGTTGAATGGCTTGTTTTAAGCCGTGATGACTTCAGATGAAGGATTTATCAAATACAGTAATAGTTGTATACAATAAATCAGATAACATTCATTCTTTGTATCAACTTTGAAGTGGCCTTGTATTGTGTTCCTGTTTCTTTGTGGAAAATGTATTGTTGTTTGAGGTCACATGTATGTATACTGTACTTGCTAAATGGACTCATATCCTACAGCAGTGTACCAGCAGATGTCACTAGTGGTGTTTGAATTAGTTTGAACAAGCTATAAAATCCATTAGATGTACTCAGATTCAAACCAATGCACCTCAACATCATGTCTTTGCGTGGATTTTTTAACACTGTCAATGAGAATGCCAGCTGCAGACTAAAGCGGTCATTACCAAATCAGTGTTCCTAATCTAACTGGGGACATTGTCAGAAATCATTCACAGAATCAAGGTGTAAATGGTACAGGAGTAATTAAGTCGTGTGAGAAATATTAAATATTCTGAGAATCTCAATACTTGGAGACAACATGAGCCCCTCTCTAAATGATGACGTTATTGCTTCCTTGCATTATATACTGGCACAGTATCTTTAAGATAAGGTTTTAATTAACTGAAAGATAATAATAATAATTTACCATCAGCAGGGTAGTTACCAATATAACAATAATATACCATCAGTAGGGTAGTTACTAATATAACAATAATATACCATCAGTAGGGTAGTTACTAATATAATAATTTACCATCAGTAGGGTAGTTACTAATATAATAATTTACCATCTGCCGGGTAGTTACTAATATAATAATATACCATCAGTAGGGTAGTCACTAATATAATAATATACCATCAGTAGGGTAGTTACTAATATAATAATATACCATCTGCAGGGTAGTTACTAATATAATAATATACCATCAGTAGGGTAGTTACTAATATAATAATATACCATCTGCAGGGTAGTTACTAATATAATAATATACCATCAGTAGGGTAGTTACTAATAAAATAATATACCATCTGCAGGGTAGTTACTAATATAATAATATACCATCAGTAGGGTAGTTACTAATATAATAATATACCATCAGTAGGGTAGTTACTAATATAATAACATACCATCTGCAGGGTAGTTACTAATATAATAATTTACCATCAGTAGGGTAGATACTAATATAATAATTTACCATCAGTAGGGTAGTCACTAATATAATAATATACCATCAGTAGGGTAATCACTAATGTAATAATATACCATCAGTAGGGTAGTTACTAATATAATAATATACCATCAGTAGGGTAGTCACTAATATAATAATATACCATCAGTAGGGTAATCACTAATATCATAATTTACCATCAGTAGGGTAGTTACTAATATAATAATATACCATCAGTAGGGTAGTCACTAATATAATAATTTACCATCAGTAGGGTAGTTACTAATATAATAATATACCATCAGTAGGGTAGTTACTAATATAATAATTTACCATCAGTAGGGTAGATACTAATATAATAATATACCATCAGTAGGGTAGATACTAATATAATAATATACCATCAGTAGGGTAATCACTAATATAATAATATACCATCAGTAGGGTAGTTACTAATATAATAATATACCATCAGTAGGGTAGTCACTAATATAATAATATACCATCAGTAGGGTAATCACTAATATCATAATTTACCATCAGTAGGGTAGTTACTAATATAATAATATACCATCAGTAGGTTAGTCACTAATATAATAATTTACCATCAGTAGGGTAGTTACTAATATAATAATATACCATCAGTAGGGTAGTTACTAATATAATAATTTACCATCAGTAGGGTAGATACTAATATAATAATATACCATCAGTAGGGTAGTTACTAATATAATAATATACCATCAGTAGGGTAGTTACTAATATAATAATATACCATCAGTAGGGTAGTTACTAATATAATAATATACCATCAGTAGGGTAGTTACTAATATAATAATATACCATCAGTAGGGTAGTTACTAATATAATAATATACCATCAGTAGGGTAGATACTAATATAATAATATACCATCAGTAGGGTAGATACTAATATAATAATTTACCATCAGTAGGGTAGATACTAATATAATAATTTACCATCAGTAGGGTAGATAGTAATATAATAATATACCATCAGTAGGGTAGATACTAATATAATAAAATACCATCTGCAGGGTAGTTACTAATATAATAATTTACCATCAGTAGGGTAGTCACTAATATAATAATTTACCATCACTAGGGTAGTTACTAATATAATAATTTACCATCAGTAGGGTAGATACTAATATAATAATATACCATCAGTAGGGTAGATACTAATATAATAATATACCATCAGTAGGGTAGTCACTAATATAATAATTTACCATCAGAAGGGTAGTCACTAATATAATAATATACCATCAGTAGGGTAATCACTAATATCATAATTTACCATCAGTAGGGTAGTTACTAATATAATAATATACCATCAGTAGGGTAGTCACTAATATAATAATTTACCATCAGTAGGGTAGTTACTAATATAATAATATACCATCAGTAGGGTAGTTACTAATATAATAATTTACCATCAGTAGGGTAGATACTAATATAATAATCGACCATCAGTAGGGTAGATACTAATATAATAATTTACCATCAGTAGGGTAGTCACTAATATAATAATTTACCATCAGTAGGGTAATCACTAATATAATAATATACCATCAGTAGGGTAGTTACTAATATAATAATATACCATCAGTAGGGTAGTCACTAATATAATAATATACCATCAGTAGGGTAATCACTAATATCATAATTTACCATCAGTAGGGTAGTTACTAATATAATAATTTACCATCAGTAGGTTAGTCACTAATATAATAATTTACCATCAGTAGGGTAGTTACTAATATAATAATTTACCATCAGTAGGGTAGATACTAATATAATAATATACCATCAGTAGGGTAGATACTAATATAATAATATACCATCAGTAGGGTAGTCACTAATATAATAATTTACCATCAGTAGGGTAGTCACTAATATAATAATATACCATCAGTAGGGTAATCACTAATATCATAATTTACCATCAGTAGGGTAGTTACTAATATAATAATATACCATCAGTAGGGTAGTCACTAATATAATAATTTACCATCAGTAGGGTAGTTACTAATATAATAATATACCATCAGTAGGGTAGTTACTAATATAATAATTTACCATCAGTAGGGTAGATACTAATATAATAATATACCATCAGTAGGGTAGATACTAATATAATAATATACCATCAGTAGGGTAGTCACTAATATAATAATTTACCATCAGTAGGGTAATCACTAATATAATAATATACCATCAGTAGGGTAGTTACTAATATAATAATATACCATCAGTAGGGTAGTCACTAATATAATAATATACCATCAGTAGGGTAATCACTAATATCATAATTTACCATCAGTAGGGTAGTTACTAATATAATAATTTACCATCAGTAGGTTAGTCACTAATATAATAATTTACCATCAGTAGGGTAGTTACTAATATAATAATATACCATCAGTAGGGTAGTTACTAATATAATAATTTACCATCAGTAGGGTAGATACTAATATAATAATATACCATCAGTAGGGTAGTTACTAATATAATAATATACCATCAGTAGGGTAGTTACTAATATAATAATATACCATCAGTAGGGTAGTTACTAATATAATAATATACCATCAGTAGGGTAGTTACTAATATAATAATATACCATCAGTAGGGTAGTTACTAATATAATAATATACCATCAGTAGGGTAGATACTAATATAATAATATACCATCAGTAGGGTAGATACTAATATAATAATTTACCATCAGTAGGGTAGATACTAATATAATAATTTACCATCAGTAGGGTAGATAGTAATATAATAATATACCATCAGTAGGGTAGATACTAATATAATAAAATACCATCTGCAGGGTAGTTACTAATATAATAATTTACCATCAGTAGGGTAGTCACTAATATAATAATTTACCATCAGTAGGGTAGTTACTAATATAATAATTTACCATCAGTAGGGTAGATACTAATATAATAATATACCATCAGTAGGGTAGATACTAATATAATAATATACCATCAGTAGGGTAGTCACTAATATAATAATTGACCATCAGTAGGGTAGTCACTAATATAATAATTTACCATCAGTAGGGTAGTTACTAATATAATAATATACCATCTGCAGGGTAGTTACTAATATAATAATATACCATCAGTAGGGTAGTTACTAATATAATAATATACCATCTGCAGGGTAGTTACTAATATAATAATATACCATCAGTAGGGTAGTTACTAATAAAATAATATACCATCTGCAGGGTAGTTACTAATATAATAATATACCATCAGTAGGGTAGTTACTAATATAATAACATACCATCTGCAGGGTAGTTACTAATATAATAATTTACCATCAGTAGGGTAGATACTAATATAATAATTTACCATCAGTAGGGTAGATACTAATATAATAATTTACCATCAGTAGGGTAGTCACTAATATAATAATATACCATCAGTAGGGTAATCACTAATGTAATAATATACCATCAGTAGGGTAATCACTAATGTAATAATATACCATCAGTAGGGTAGTTACTAATATAATAATATACCATCAGTAGGGTAGTCACTAATATAATAATTTACCATCAGTAGGGTAGTTACTAATATAATAATATACCATCTGCAGGGTAGTTACTAATATAATAATATACCATCAGTAGGGTAGTTACTAATATAATAATATACCATCTGCAGGGTAGTTACTAATATAATAATATACCATCAGTAGGGTAGATAGTAATATAATAATATACCATCAGTAGGGTAGATACTAATATAATAAAATACCATCTGCAGGGTAGTTACTAATATAATAATTTACCATCAGTAGGGTAGTCACTAATCAAATAATTTACCATCAGTAGGGTAGTTACTAATATAATAATTTACCATCAGTAGGGTAGATACTAATATAATAATATACCATCAGTAGGGTAGATACTAATATAATAATATACCATCAGTAGGGTAGTCACTAATATAATAATTGACCATCAGTAGGGTAGTCACTAATATAATAATTTACCATCAGTAGGGTAGTTACTAATATAATAAT
This sequence comes from Oncorhynchus nerka, assembly GCF_034236695.1. Classification (NCBI taxonomy): domain Eukaryota; kingdom Metazoa; phylum Chordata; class Actinopteri; order Salmoniformes; family Salmonidae; genus Oncorhynchus; species Oncorhynchus nerka. The sequence goes on from NC_088406.1 coordinate 768,199, forward strand.
ATACCATCTGCAGGGTAGTTACTAATATAATAATATACCATCAGTAGGGTAGTTACTAATATAATAATATACCATCTGCAGGGTAGTTACTAATATAATAATATACCATCAGTAGGGTAGTTACTAATAAAATAATATACCATCTGCAGGGTAGTTACTAATATAATAATATACCATCAGTAGGGTAGTTACTAATATAATAATATACCATCAGTAGGGTAGTTACTAATATAATAACATACCATCTGCAGGGTAGTTACTAATATAATAATTTACCATCAGTAGGGTAGATACTAATATAATAATTTACCATCAGTAGGGTAGTCACTAATATAATAATATACCATCAGTAGGGTAATCACTAATGTAATAATATACCATCAGTAGGGTAGTTACTAATATAATAATATACCATCAGTAGGGTAGTCACTAATATAATAATATACCATCAGTAGGGTAATCACTAATATCATAATTTACCATCAGTAGGGTAGTTACTAATATAATAATATACCATCAGTAGGGTAGTCACTAATATAATAATTTACCATCAGTAGGGTAGTTACTAATATAATAATATACCATCAGTAGGGTAGTTACTAATATAATAATTTACCATCAGTAGGGTAGATACTAATATAATAATAATATACCATCAGTAGTGTAGATACTAATATAATAATATACCATCAGTAGGGTAATCACTAATATAATAATATACCATCAGTAGGGTAGTTACTAATATAATAATATACCATCAGTAGGGTAGTCACTAATATAATAATATACCATCAGTAGGGTAATCACTAATATCATAATTTACCATCAGTAGGGTAGTTACTAATATAATAATATACCATCAGTAGGGTAGATACTAATATAATAATAATATACCATCAGTAGGGTAGATACTAATATAATAATATACCATCAGTAGGGTAGTTACTAATATAATAATATACCATCAGTAGGGTAGTTACTAATATAATAATATACCATCAGTAGGGTAGTTACTAATATAATAATATACCATCAGTAGGGTAGTTACTAATATAATAATATACCATCAGTAGGGTAGTTACTAATATAATAATATACCATCAGTAGGGTAGATACTAATATAATAATATACCATCAGTAGGGTAGATACTAATATAATAATTTACCATCAGTAGGGTAGATACTAATATAATAATTTACCATCAGTAGGGTAGATAGTAATATAATAATATACCATCAGTAGGGTAGATACTAATATAATAAAATACCATCTGCAGGGTAGTTACTAATATAATAATTTACCATCAGTAGGGTAGTCACTAATATAATAATTTACCATCACTAGGTAGTTACTAATATAATAATTTACCATCAGTAGGGTAGATACTAATATAATAATATACCATCAGTAGGGTAGATACTAATATAATAATATACCATCAGTAGGGTAGTCACTAATATAATAATTTACCATCAGTAGGGTAGTCACTAATATAATAATATACCATCAGTAGGGTAATCACTAATATCATAATTTACCATCAGTAGGGTAGTTACTAATATAATAATATACCATCAGTAGGGTAGTCACTAATATAATAATTTACCATCAGTAGGGTAGTTACTAATATAATAATATACCATCAGTAGGGTAGTTACTAATATAATAATTTACCATCAGTAGGGTAGATACTAATATAATAATCGACCATCAGTAGGGTAGATACTAATATAATAATTTACCATCAGTAGGGTAGTCACTAATATAATAATTTACCATCAGTAGGGTAATCACTAATATAATAATATACCATCAGTAGGGTAGTTACTAATATAATAATATACCATCAGTAGGGTAGTCACTAATATAATAATATACCATCAGTAGGGTAATCACTAATATCATAATTTACCATCAGTAGGGTAGTTACTAATATAATAATTTACCATCAGTAGGTTAGTCACTAATATAATAATTTACCATCAGTAGGGTAGTTACTAATATAATAATTTACCATCAGTAGGGTAGATACTAATATAATAATATACCATCAGTAGGGTAGATACTAATATAATAATATACCATCAGTAGGGTAGTCACTAATATAATAATTTACCATCAGTAGGGTAGTCACTAATATAATAATATACCATCAGTAGGGTAATCACTAATATCATAATTTACCATCAGTAGGGTAGTTACTAATATAATAATATACCATCAGTAGGGTAGTCACTAATATAATAATTTACCATCAGTAGGGTAGTTACTAATATAATAATATACCATCAGTAGGGTAGTTACTAATATAATAATTTACCATCAGTAGGGTAGATACTAATATAATAATATACCATCAGTAGGGTAGATACTAATATAATAATATACCATCAGTAGGGTAGTCACTAATATAATAATTTACCATCAGTAGGGTAATCACTAATATAATAATATACCATCAGTAGGGTAGTTACTAATATAATAATATACCATCAGTAGGGTAGTCACTAATATAATAATATACCATCAGTAGGGTAATCACTAATATCATAATTTACCATCAGTAGGGTAGTTACTAATATAATAATTTACCATCAGTAGGTTAGTCACTAATATAATAATTTACCATCAGTAGGGTAGTTACTAATATAATAATATACCATCAGTAGGGTAGTTACTAATATAATAATTTACCATCAGTAGGGTAGATACTAATATAATAATATACCATCAGTAGGGTAGTTACTAATATAATAATATACCATCAGTAGGGTAGTTACTAATATAATAATATACCATCAGTAGGGTAGTTACTAATATAATAATATACCATCAGTAGGGTAGTTACTAATATAATAATATACCATCAGTAGGGTAGTTACTAATATAATAATATACCATCAGTAGGGTAGATACTAATATAATAATATACCATCAGTAGGGTAGATACTAATATAATAATTTACCATCAGTAGGGTAGATATAATATAATAATTGACCATCAGTAGGGTAGATAGTAATATAATAATATACCATCAGTAGGGTAGATACTAATATAATAAAATACCATCTGCAGGGTAGTTACTAATATAATAATTTACCATCAGTAGGGTAGTCACTAATATAATAATATACCATCAGTAGGGTAATCACTAATATCATAATTTACCATCAGTAGGGTAGTTACTAATATAATAATATACCATCAGTAGGGTAGTCACTAATATAATAATTTACCATCAGTAGGGTAGTTACTAATATAATAATATACCATCAGTAGGGTAGTTACTAATATAATAATTTACCATCAGTAGGGTAGATACTAATATAATAATCGACCATCAGTAGGGTAGATACTAATATAATAATTTACCATCAGTAGGGTAGTCACTAATATAATAATTTACCATCAGTAGGGTAATCACTAATATAATAATATACCATCAGTAGGGTAGTTACTAATATAATAATATACCATCAGTAGGGTAGTCACTAATATAATAATATACCATCAGTAGGGTAATCACTAATATCATAATTTACCATCAGTAGGGTAGTTACTAATATAATAATTTACCATCAGTAGGTTAGTCACTAATATAATAATTTACCATCAGTAGGGTAGTTACTAATATAATAATTTACCATCAGTAGGGTAGATACTAATATAATAATATACCATCAGTAGGGTAGATACTAATATAATAATATACCATCAGTAGGGTAGTCACTAATATAATAATTTACCATCAGTAGGGTAGTCACTAATATAATAATATACCATCAGTAGGGTAATAATAATATCATAATTTACCATCAGTAGGGTAGTTACTAATATAATAATTTACCATCAGTAGGGTAGATACTAATATAATAATATACCATCAGTAGGGTAGATACTAATATAATAATATACCATCAGTAGGGTAGTCACTAATATAATAATTACCATCAGTAGGGTATATAATAATAATTTACCATCAGTAGGGTAGTTACTAATATAATAATATACCATCTGCAGGGTAGTTACTAATATAATAATATACCATCAGTAGGGTAGTTACTAATATAATAATATACCATCTAGGGTAGTTACTAATATAATAATATACCATCAGTAGGGTAGTTACTAATAAAATAATATACCATCTGCAGGGTAGTTACTAATATAATAATATACCATCAGTAGGGTAGTTACTAATATAATAATATACCATCAGTAGGGTAGTTACTAATATAATAACATACCATCTGCAGGGTAGTTACTAATATAATAATTTACCATCAGTAGGGTAGATACTAATATAATAATTTACCATCAGTAGGGTAGTCACTAATATAATAATATACCATCAGTAGGGTAATCACTAATGTAATAATATACCATCAGTAGGGTAGTTACTAATATAATAATATACCATCAGTAGGGTAGTCACTAATATAATAATATACCATCAGTAGGGTAATCACTAATATCATAATATACCATCAGTAGGGTAGATACTAATATAATAATATACCATCAGTAGGGTAGATACTAATATAATAATTTACCATCAGTAGGGTAGATACTAATATAATAATTTACCATCAGTAGGGTAGATAGTAATATAATAATATACCATCAGTAGGGTAGATACTAATATAATAAAATACCATCTGCAGGGTAGTTACTAATATAATAATTTACCATCAGTAGGGTAGTCACTAATATAATAATTTACCATCACTAGGGTAGTTACTAATATAATAATTTACCATCAGTAGGGTAGATACTAATATAATAATATACCATCAGTAGGGTAGATACTAATATAATAATATACCATCAGTAGGGTAGTCACTAATATAATAATTTACCATCAGTAGGGTAGTCACTAATATAATAATATACCATCAGTAGGGTAATCACTAATATCATAATTTACCATCAGTAGGGTAGTTACTAATATAATAATATACCATCAGTAGGGTAGTCACTAATATAATAATTTACCATCAGTAGGGTAGTTACTAATATAATAATATACCATCAGTAGGGTAGTTACTAATATAATAATTTACCATCAGTAGGGTAGATACTAATATAATAATCGACCATCAGTAGGGTAGATACTAATATAATAATTTACCATCAGTAGGGTAGTCACTAATATAATAATTTACCATCAGTAGGGTAATCACTAATATAATAATATACCATCAGTAGGGTAGTTACTAATATAATAATATACCATCAGTAGGGTAGTCACTAATATAATAATATACCATCAGTAGGGTAATCACTAATATCATAATTTACCATCAGTAGGGTAGTTACTAATATAATAATTTACCATCAGTAGGTTAGTCACTAATATAATAATTTACCATCAGTAGGGTAGTTACTAATATAATAATTTACCATCAGTAGGGTAGATACTAATATAATAATATACCATCAGTAGGGTAGATACTAATATAATAATATACCATCAGTAGGGTAGTCACTAATATAATAATTTACCATCAGTAGGGTAGTCACTAATATAATAATATACCATCAGTAGGGTAATCACTAATATCATAATTTACCATCAGTAGGGTAGTTACTAATATAATAATATACCATCAGTAGGGTAGTCACTAATATAATAATTTACCATCAGTAGGGTAGTTACTAATATAATAATATACCATCAGTAGGGTAGTTACTAATATAATAATTTACCATCAGTAGGGTAGATACTAATATAATAATATACCATCAGTAGGGTAGATACTAATATAATAATATACCATCAGTAGGGTAGTCACTAATATAATAATTTACCATCAGTAGGGTAATCACTAATATAATAATATACCATCAGTAGGGTAGTTACTAATATAATAATATACCATCAGTAGGGTAGTCACTAATATAATAATATACCATCAGTAGGGTAATCACTAATATCATAATTTACCATCAGTAGGGTAGTTACTAATATAATAATTTACCATCAGTAGGTTAGTCACTAATATAATAATTTACCATCAGTAGGGTAGTTACTAATATAATAATATACCATCAGTAGGGTAGTTACTAATATAATAATTTACCATCAGTAGGGTAGATACTAATATAATAATATACCATCAGTAGGGTAGTTACTAATATAATAATATACCATCAGTAGGGTAGTTACTAATATAATAATATACCATCAGTAGGGTAGTTACTAATATAATAATATACCATCAGTAGGGTAGTTACTAATATAATAATATACCATCAGTAGGGTAGTTACTAATATAATAATATACCATCAGTAGGGTAGATACTAATATAATAATATACCATCAGTAGGGTAGATACTAATATAATAATTTACCATCAGTAGGGTAGATACTAATATAATAATTGACCATCAGTAGGGTAGATAGTAATATAATAATATACCATCAGTAGGGTAGATACTAATATAATAAAATACCATCTGCAGGGTAGTTACTAATATAATAATTTACCATCAGTAGGGTAGTCACTAATATAATAATATACCATCAGTAGGGTAATCACTAATATCATAATTTACCATCAGTAGGGTAGTTACTAATATAATAATATACCATCAGTAGGGTAGTCACTAATATAATAATTTACCATCAGTAGGGTAGTTACTAATATAATAATATACCATCAGTAGGGTAGTTACTAATATAATAATTTACCATCAGTAGGGTAGATACTAATATAATAATCGACCATCAGTAGGGTAGATACTAATATAATAATTTACCATCAGTAGGGTAGTCACTAATATAATAATTTACCATCAGTAGGGTAATCACTAATATAATAATATACCATCAGTAGGGTAGTTACTAATATAATAATATACCATCAGTAGGGTAGTCACTAATATAATAATATACCATCAGTAGGGTAATCACTAATATCATAATTTACCATCAGTAGGGTAGTTACTAATATAATAATTTACCATCAGTAGGTTAGTCACTAATATAATAATTTACCATCAGTAGGGTAGTTACTAATATAATAATTTACCATCAGTAGGGTAGATACTAATATAATAATATACCATCAGTAGGGTAGATACTAATATAATAATATACCATCAGTAGGGTAGTCACTAATATAATAATTTACCATCAGTAGGGTAGTCACTAATATAATAATATACCATCAGTAGGGTAATACTAATATCATAATTTACCATCAGTAGGGTAGTTACTAATATAATAATATACCATCAGTAGGGTAGTCACTAATATAATAATTTACCATCAGTAGGGTAGTTACTAATATAATAATATACCATCAGTAGGGTAGTTACTAATATAATAATTTACCATCAGTAGGGTAGATACTAATATAATAATATACCATCAGTAGGGTAGATACTAATATAATAATATACCATCAGTAGGGTAGTCACTAATATAATAATTTACCATCAGTAGGGTAATCACTAATATAATAATATACCATCAGTAGGGTAGTTACTAATATAATAATATACCATCAGTAGGGTAGTCACTAATATAATAATATACCATCAGTAGGGTAATCACTAATATCATAATTTACCATCAGTAGGGTAGTTACTAATATAATAATTTACCATCAGTAGGTTAGTCACTAATATAATAATTTACCATCAGTAGGGTAGTTACTAATATAATAATATACCATCAGTAGGGTAGTTACTAATATAATAATTTACCATCAGTAGGGTAGATACTAATATAATAATATACCATCAGTAGGGTAGTTACTAATATAATAATATACCATCAGTAGGGTAGTTACTAATATAATAATATACCATCAGTAGGGTAGTTACTAATATAATAATATACCATCAGTAGGGTAGTTACTAATATAATAATATACCATCAGTAGGGTAGTTACTAATATAATAATATACCATCAGTAGGGTAGATACTAATATAATAATATACCATCAGTAGGGTAGATACTAATATAATAATTTACCATCAGTAGGGTAGATACTAATATAATAATTTACCATCAGTAGGGTAGATAGTAATATAATAATATACCATCAGTAGGGTAGATACTAATATAATAAAATACCATCTGCAGGGTAGTTACTAATATAATAATTTACCATCAGTAGGGTAGTCACTAATATAATAATTTACCATCAGTAGGGTAGTTACTAATATAATAATTTACCATCAGTAGGGTAGATACTAATATAATAATATACCATCAGTAGGGTAGATACTAATATAATAATATACCATCAGTAGGGTAGTCACTAATATAATAATTGACCATCAGTAGGGTAGTCACTAATATAATAATTTACCATCAGTAGGGTAGTTACTAATATAATAATTTACCATCAGTAGGGTAGATACTAATATAATAATATACCATCAGTAGGGTAGATACTAATATAATAATTTACCATCAGTAGGGTAGATACTAATATAATAATATACCATCAGTAGGGTAGTCACTAATATCATAATTTACCATCAGTAGGGTAGTTACTAATATAATAATTTACCATCAGTAGGGTAGATACTAATATAATAATATACCATCAGTAGGGTAGATACTAATATAATAATTTACCATCAGTAGGGTAGATACTAATATAATAATATACCATCAGTAGGGTAGATACTAATATAATAATTTACCATCAGTAGGGTAGTCACTAATATAATAATTTACCATCAGTAGGGTAGATACTAATATAATAATTTACAATCAGTAGGGTAGATACTAATATAATAATTTACCATCAGTAGGGTAGTCACTAATATAATAATTTACCATCAGTAGGGTAGATACTAATATCATAATTTACCATCAGTAGGGTAGTCACTAATATAATAATTTACCATCAGTAGGGTAGTTACTAATATCATAATTTACCATCAGTAGGGTAGATACTAATATAATAATATACCATCAGTAGGGTAGTTACTAATATAATAACATACCATCAGTAGGGTAGTTACTAATATAATAATTTACCATCAGTAGGGTAGATACTAATATAATAATTTACCATCAGTAGGGTAGTCACTAATTGAATAATAATATACCATCAGTAGGGTAGTTACTAATATAATAATATACCATCAGTAGGGTAGATACTAATATAATAATTTACCATCAGTAGGGTAGTCACTAATTGAATAATAATATACCATCAGTAGGGTAGTTACTAATATAATAATATACCATCAGTAGGGTAGATACTAATATAATAATTTACCATCAGTAGGGTACTCACTAATTGAATAATAATTTACCATCAGTAGGGTAGTTACTAATATAATAATTTACCATCAGTAGGGTAGTTACTAATATAATAACATACCATCAGTAGGGTAGATACTAATATAATAATATACCATCAGTAGGGTAGATACTAATATAATAATTTACCATCAGTAGGGTAGTCACTAATTGAATAATAATTTATTATCAGTAGGGTAGTTACTAATATAATAATTTACCATCAGTAGGGTAGTTACTAATATAATAATATACCATCTGCAGGGTAGTTACTAATATAATAATTTACCATCAGTAGGGTAGATACTAATATAATAATTTACCATCAGTAGGGTAGTTACTTATATAATAATATACCATCTGCAGGGTAGTTACTAATATAATAATTTACCATCAGTAGGGTAGTTACTAATATAATAATTTACCATCAGTAGGGTAATCACTAATATAATAATTTACCATCAGTAGGGTAGTTACTAATATAATAATTTACCATCAGTAGGGTAGTCACTAATATAATAATATACCATCAGTAGGGTAGTTACTAATATAATAATATACCATCAGTAGGGTAGTCACTAATATAATAATTTACCATCAGTAGGGTAGTTACTAATATAATAATATACCATCAGTAGGGTAATCACTAATATAATAATATACCATCAGTAGGGTAGTCACTAATATAATAATATACCATCAGTAGGGTAGTTACTAATATAATAATATACCATCTGCAGGGTAGTTACTAATATAATAATTTACCATCAGTAGGGTAGTTACTAATATAATAATTTACCATCAGTAGGGTAATCACTAATATAATAATTTACCATCAGTAGGGTAGTTACTAATATAATAATTTACCATCAGTAGGGTAGTTACTAATATAATAATTTACCATCTGCAGGGTAATCACTAATATAATAATTTACCATCAGTAGGGTAGTCACTAATATAATAATTTACCATCAGTAGGGTTGTTACTAATATAATAATATACCATCTGCAGGGTAATCACTAATATAATAATTTACCATCAGTAGGGTAGTCACTAATATAATAATTTACCATCAGTAGGGTAGTCACTAATATAATAATTTACCATCAGTAGGGTAATCACTAATATAATAATATACCATCAGTAGGGTAATCACTAATATAATAATTTACCATCAGTAGGGTAGTCACTAATATAATAATATACCATCAGTAGGGTAGTTACTAATATAATAATATACCATCAGTAGGGTAGTCACTAATTGAATAATAATTTACCATCAGTAGGGTAGTCACTAATATAATAATTTACCATCAGTAGGGTAGGCACTAATATAATAATTTACCATCAGTAGGGTAGATACTAATATAATAACATACCATCTGCAGGGTAGTTACTAATATAATAATTTACCATCAGTAGGGTAGTTACTAATATAATAATATACCATCAGTAGGGTAGATACTAATATAATAATTTACCATCAGTAGGGTAGTTACTAATATAATAATATACCATCAGCAGGGTAGATACTAATATAATAATATACCATCAGTAGGATAGTCACTAATATAATAATATACCATCAGTAGGGTAGTCACTAAAATAATAATATACCATCAGTAGGGTAGTCACTAATATCATAATTTACCATCAGTAGGGTAGTCACTAATTGAATAATAATATACCATCAGTAGGGTAGTCACTAATATAATAATTTACCATCAGTAGGGTAGATACTAATATAATAATATACCATCAGTAGGGTAGATACTAATATAATAATATACCATCAGTAGGGTAGTTACTAATATAATAATATAACATCAGTAGGGTAGTCACTAATATAATAATATACCATCAGTAGGGTAGATACTAATATAATAATTTACCATCAGTAGGGTAGTCACTAATATAATAATATACCATCAGTAGGGTAGTCACTAATATAATAATATACCATCAGTAGGGTAATCACTAATATAATAATAATATACCATCAGTAGGGTAGTTACTAATATAATAATATACCATCAGTAGGGTAGTTACTAATATAATAATATACCATCAGTAGGGTAGTCACTAATATAATAATATACCATCAGTAGGGTAGTCACTAATATAATAATATACCATCAGTAGGGTAGTTACTAATATAATAATATACCATCAGTAGGGTAGTCACTAATATAATAATATACCATCAGTAGGGTAGTTACTAATATAATAATATACCATCAGTAGGGTAGATACTAATATAATAATATACCATCAGTAGGGTAGATACTAATATAATAATATACCATCAGTAGGGTAGTCACTAATATAATAATATACCATCAGTAGGGTAGTTACTAATATAATAATATACCATCAGTAGGGTAGTCACTAATATAATAATATACCATCAGTAGGGTAGTTACTAATATAATAATATACCATCAGTAGGGTAGATACTAATATAATAATATACCATCAGTAGGGTAGATACTAATATAATAATATACCATCAGTAGGATAGTCACTAATATAATAATTTACCATCAGTAGGGTAGTCAATAATATAATAATAATATACCATCAGTAGGGTAATCACTAATATAATAATATACCATCAGTAGGGTAATCACTAATATAATAATATACCATCAGTAGGGTAGTTACTAATATAATAATATACCATCAGTAGGGTAATCACTAATATAATAATATACCATCAGTAGGGTAATCACTAATATAATAATATACCATCAGTAGGGTAATCACTAATATAATAATATACCATCAGTAGGGTAATCACTAATATAATAATATACCATCAGTAGGGTAATCACTAATATAATAATATACCATCTGCAGGGTAGTTACTAATATAATAATTTACCATCAGTACGGTAGATACTAATATAATAATTTACCATCAGTAGGGTAGATACTAATATAATAATAACCATCAGTAGGGTAATCACTAATATAATAATATACCATCTGCAGGGTAGTTACTAATATAATAATTTACCATCAGTAGGGTAGATACTAATATAATAAATTACCATCAGTAGGGTAGATACTAATATAATAATATACCATCAGTAGGGTAATCACTAATATAATAATAATATACCATCAGTAGGGTAGATACTAATATAATAATATACCATCAGTAGGGTAGTCACTAATATAATAATTTACCATCTGTAGGGTAGATACTAATATAATAATATACCATCAGTAGGGTAATCACTAATTGAATAATAATATACCATCAGTAGGGTAGTTACTAATATAATAATTTACCATCAGTAGGGTAGTTACTAATATAATAATTTACCATCAGTAGGGTAGATACTAATATAATAATATACCATCAGTAGGGTAGTCACTAATATAATAATATACCATCAGTAGGGTAATCACTAACATAATAATATACCATCAGTAGGGTAGTCACTAATATAATAATATACCATCAGTAGGGTAGTCACTAATATAATAATATACCATCAGTAGGGTAGTCACTAATATAATAATATACCATCAGTAGGGTAGTCACTAATATAATAATAATTTACCATCAGTAGGGTAGTCACTAATATAATAATAATTTACCATCAGTAGGGTAGTCACTAATATAATAATAATTTACCATCAGTAGGGTAGTCACTAATATAATAATATACCATCTGTAGGGTAGATACTAATATAATAATATACCATCAGTAGGGTAGTCACTAATATAATAATAATATACCATCAGTAGGGTAGTCACTAATATAATAATAATTTACCATCAGTAGGGTAGTCACTAACATAATAATATACCATCAGTAGGGTAGATACTAATATAATAATATACCATCAGTAGGGTAGTCACTAATATAATAATAATATACCATCAGTAGGGTAGTCACTAATATAATAATAATTTACCATCAGTAGGGTAGTCACTAATATAATAATAATTTACCATCAGTAGGGTAGTCACTAATATAATAATATACCATCAGTAGGGTAGTCACTAATATAATAATAATTTACCATCAGTAGGGTAGTCACTAATATAATAATAATTTACCATCAGTAGGGTAGTCACTAATATAATAATATACCATCAGTAGGGTAGTCACTAATATAATAATAATTTACCATCAGTAGGGTAATCACTAATATAATAATTTACCATCAGTAGGGTAGATACTAATATAATAATATACCATCAGTAGGGTAGTCACTAATATAATAATATACCATCAGTAGGGTAGTCACTAATATAATAATATACCATCAGTAGGGTAGTTACTAATATAATAATATACCATCAGTAGGGTAGTCACTAATATAATAATATACCATCAGTAGGGTAATCACTAATATAATAATATACCATCAGTAGGGTTGTCACTAATATAATAATATACCATCAGTAGGGTAATCACTAATATAATAATTTACCATCAGTAGGGTAGTCACTAATATAATAATAATATACCATCAGTAGGGTAGTCACTAATATAATAATATACCATCAGTAGGGTAATCACTAATATAATAATATACCATCAGTAGGGTAGTTACTAATATAATAATATACCATCAGTAGGGTAGTTACTAATATAATAATAATATACCATCAGTAGGGTAGTCACTAATATAATAATATACACCCCTTCTGAAAAAACCTACACTCGATCCCTCCGATGTCAACAACTACAGACCAGTATCCCTTCTTTCTTTTCTCTCCAAAACTCTTGAACGTGCCGTCCTTGGCCAGCTCTCCCGCTATCTCTCTCAGAATGACCTTCTTGATCCAAATCAGTCAGGTTTCAAGACTAGTCATTCAACTGAGACTGCTCTTCTCTGTATCACGGAGGCGCTCCGCACTGCTAAAGCTAACTCTCTCTCCTCTGCTCTCATCATTCTAGACCTATCGGCTGCCTTCGATACTGTGAACCATCAGATCCTCCTGTCCACCCTCTCCGAGTTGGGCATCTCCGGCGCGGCCCACGCTTGGATTGCGTCCTACCTGACAGGTCGCTCCTACCAGGTGGCGTAGCGAGAATCCGTCTCCACACCACGTGCTCTCACCACTGGTGTCCCCCAGGGCTCTGTTCTAGGCCCTCTCCTATTCTCGCTATACACCAAGTCACTTGGCTCTGTCATAACCTCACATGGTCTCTCCTATCATTGCTATGCAGACGACACACAATTAATCTTCTCCTTTCCCCCTTCTGATGACCAGGTGGCGAATCACATCTCTGCATGTCTGGCAGACATATCAGTGTGGATGACGGATCACCACCTCAAGCTGAACCTCGGCAAGACGGAGCTGCTCTTCCTCCCGGGAAGGACTGCCCGTTCCATGATCTCGCCATCACGGTTGACAACTCCATTGTGTCCTCCTCCCAGAGCGCTAAGAACCTTGGCGTGATCCTGGACAACACCCTGTCGTTCTCAACTAACATCAAGGCGGTGGCCCGTTCCTGTAGGTTCATGCTCTACAACATCCGCAGAGTACGACCCTGCCTCACACAGGAAGCGGCGCAGGTCCTAATCCAGGCACTTGTCATCTCCCGTCTGGATTACTGCAACTCGCTGTTGGCTGGGCTCCCTGCCTGTGCCATTAAACCCCTACAACTCATCCAGAACGCCGCAGCCCGTCTGGTGTTCAACCTTCCCAAATTCTCTCACGTCACCCCGCTCCTCCGCTCTCTCCACTGGCTTCCAGTTGAAGCTCGCATCCGCTACAAGACCATGGTGCTTGCCTACGGAGCTGTGAGGGGAACGGCACCTCAGTACCTCCAGGCTCTGATCAGGCCCTACACCCAAACAAGGGCACTGCGTTCATCCACCTCTGGCCTGCTCGCCTCCCTACCACTGAGGAAGTACAGTTCCCGCTCAGCCCAGTCAAAACTGTTCGCTGCTCTGGCCCCCCAATGGTGGAACAAACTCCCTCACGACGCCAGGACAGCGGAGTCAATCACCACCTTCCGGAGACACCTGAAACCCAACCTCTTTAAGGAATACCTAGGATAGGATAAAGTAATCCTTCTCACCCCCTTAAAAGATTTAGATGCACTACTGTTCCACTGGATGTCATAAGGTGAATGCACCAATTTGTAAGTCGCTCTGGATAAGAGCGTCTGCTAAATGACTTAAATGTAATGTAATGTAATGTTTTGGGTGAGCAGGAATAGTGAATTACAATGATCAAAGGTTTTGGTTGGATGGTTTGTATTACAGTCCAGAGAGTCTGTATGCCTCTGAAAGGTCTAGTCAGTCACAGTAGGAAGCATATAATCTGCAGCACACACCTTCCCTCTAGGCTCCGTGTCCCTCTCACCTCTACAGAGAAATCCTGTAAAGGCTTGATAAATAGAGCTGACGAGGGAGAAAATACGCTGTTGCCTGCATGCAGGTGTTTATGGACGTCTTCATTTAGCAGGCAACATGCAGGTGGTTATGGACGTCTTCATTTAGCAGGCAACATGCAGGTGGTTATGGACGTCTTCATTTAGCAGGCAACATGCAGGTGGTTATGGACGTCTTCATTTAGCAGGCAACATGCAGGTGGTTATGGACGTCTTCATTTAGCAGGCAACATGCAGGTGGTTATGGTCTTCATTTAGCAGGCAACATGCAGGTGTTTATGGACGTCTTCATTTAGCAGGCAACATGCAGGTGGTTAGCAGGCAACATGCAGGTGGTTATGGACGTCTTCATTTAGCAGGCAACATGCAGGTGGTTATGAACGTCTCCATTTAGCAGGCAACATGCAGGTGGTTATGGACGTCTTCATTTAGCAGGCAACATGCAGGTGTTTATGGACTTGTGTGTTTACGTGGCAACCGTGCTGCACCTAAATCTACATTCCTTCTGCATTTTCATTTAAACAGGTAATTGAAACCCCCTGGTACAGATGTCTTACAGCTATTACAACTGAATTAGTATGGGGGGAGTTAATAGGTTTCCTCTGAGGCAGAGAACTTTGACTAATTCTGCTACATTAATACAGAAATACACTGAAGTGGGACAGAATCTGGAATATTGTGAATGAGGCATTTGACTGAACTTGTTTTTACAGTGGCTAATATCATGTAGCTGAAAGGCATGCCTGTCAAGCCACGGGGATATTATGTGTTATGCATTGTGTTACGCGTCATATCAGGACAAACAATGAAAGTTTAGATGCTGAATCATGTGAAATTGCATGTCATATTGTGTTGTCTGGTATTTTTGCTAGCTTACGAGGGTTCTAAACCCATTTCCAAACCCATCAAACTGTAATTGATAGCACCACGGCAGAAAACACAATATTTGTCTTCAGTGAAAATTGTCCCTATCTTTGAAATCACAAGCCAATACACTCGCTCCTCCCGTTTGTCCTGTCTGGTTTATAATACACTAATTGAAATCACGAGCCAATACACTCGCTCCTCCCTTCTGTCCTGTCTGGTTAACTCTAATAAACATCTAGGTGCATATTTGCATGCTGAGTATGTTTCAAGTTTCCTTTCACTTGATTTTGAAATATTTGATTATTTTTATTGTCATGTACAGAATTCAACCCTCCCAAATACGCATATCTATCAATGTTTTTTTGTTCATAAGAGTGTCACAAATGCTCAAGTAGTCGTTCATATGACGTAAGACGCTCATTTATGATGCTAAAACTGCAGTTTAGACCAGCAGCCCAATCTGATTCTGACTCTGATCTTTTTTTCCACTAATTGATCTTTTGAGCAATCACATCATATCTTCTCACATCAGACATTTGTCAGATGCTTATCTGATTGGTCAAAAGTCCACCTCAGTTTTCATGTGTCGAATGAAAATCGAAAAGCTCAATGTTTTTCCATTGTATTTTCAACTGTACCGATAGTTTTGTCACAAAAAAACTGTTGAGTTAAATACCAAATGTGCCTACTCTAGTCTTAGTACGTGCACTCTAGCCAACAGTGGTGAGATTATTATGGACAAGAGCGAGAATATTTGTATTTGTCAAACAGCAGTCAATCATCTACTATCATGTCACCAGAATAAGAGCCTTAATATTTATTGGAAAGGAGCATCAAGATCACCTTGCACTTTCACCACCCTGTGAAGTTCATCATAACTGATTTAATCTGTAGGCTAATAAACTGCATGGAGTCGTAGTGGGAGGTCCACACTACATATGGAATGACTCCAAGTTCAGTCTGATATGATGGTTATTAAATCAAATATTTGGTCATATTGTTGTTTCCACTGCCATTTTCTTGCATAATTAATTTTCCCAAAACAAAAAGAGCCCACCATGTCGAATGAACAAATGTTATCTAGTGGCATTTACACAACTGTACTGAAACTTCCTGTTTCCATCACAGCTGTCATACGATATGACTTTACTTGCATAAAAAACGTTGTCCTAGCTAGCTAACAACGGATGATGTTACGGTACAGGAGATATCTGACTGTTAGCTAGCTAACCACTGTAACAGTTCAAATCAAATCCAATTTTATTTGTCACATACACATGGTTAGCAGATGTTAATGTGAGTGTAGCGAAATGCTTGTGCTTCTAGTTCCGAAAATGCAGTAATAACCAACAAGTAATCTAACTAACAATTCCAAAACTACTGTCTTATACACACAAGTGTAGGGGGATAAAGAATATGTACATAAAGATATATGAATGAGTGATGATACAGAGCGGCATAGGCAAGATACAGTAGATGGTATCGAGTACAATATATACATATGAGATGAGTATGTAAACAAAGTGGCATAGTTAAAGTGGCTAGTGATACATGTATTACATAAAGATGCAGTAGATGATACAGAGTACAGTATATACGTATACATATGAGATGAATAATATAGGGTGGTTGTTGTCCTTGATGATCTTTATGGCCTTCCTGTAACATCGGGTGGTGTAGGTGTCCTGGAGGGCAGGTAGATTGCCCCCGGTGATGCGTTGTGCAGACCTCACTACCCTCTGGAGAGCCTTACGGTTGTGGGCGGAGCAGTTGCCGTACCAGGCGGTGATACAGCCCGCCAGGATGCTCTCGAAGTTTGTGAGTGCTTTTGGTGACAAGCCAAATTTCTTCAGCCTCCTGAGGTTGAAGAGGCGCTGCTGCGCCTTCTTCACGATGCTGTCTGTGTGGGTGGACCAATTCAGTTTGTCTGTGATGTGTATGCCGAGGAACTTAAAACTTGCTACCCTCTCCACTACTGTTCCATCGATGTGGATAGGGGGGTGTTCCCTCTGCTGTTTCCTGAAGTCAACAATCATCTCCTTAGTTTTGTTGACGTTGAGTGTGAGGTTATTTTCCTGACACCACACTCCGAGGGCCCTCACCTCCTCCCTGTAGGCCGTCTCGTCGTTGTTGGTAATCAAGCCTACCACTGTTGTGTCGTCCGCAAACTTGATGATTGAGTTGGAGGCGTGCGTGGCCACTCAGTCGTGGGTGAACAGGGAGTACAGGAGAGGGCTCAGAACGCACCCTTGTGGGGCCCCAGTGTTGAGGATCAGCGGGGTGGAGATGTTGTTGCCTACCCTCACCACCTGGGGGCGGCCCGTCAGGAAGTCCAGTACCCAGTTGCACAGGGCGGGGTCGAGACCCAGGGTCTCGAGCTTGATGACGAGCTTGGAGGGTACTATGGTGTTAAACGCCGAGCTGTAGTCGATGAACAGCATTCTCACATATGTATTCCTCTTGTCCAGATGGGTTAGGGCAGTGTGCAGTGTGGTTGAGATTGCATCGTCTGTGGACCTATTTGGGCGGTAAGCAAATTGGAGTGGGTCTAGGGTGTCAGGTAGGGTGGAGGTGATATGGTCCTTGACTAGTCTCTCAAAGCACTTCATGATGACGGAAGTGAGTGCTACGGGGCGGTAGTCGTTTAGCTCAGTTACCTTAGCTTTCTTGGGACCAGGAACAATGGTGGCCCTCTTGAAGCATGTGGGAACAGCAGACTGGTATAGCTCAGTTACCTTAGCTTTCTTGGGAACAGGAACAATGGTGGCCCTCTTGAAGCATGTGGGAACAGCAGACTGGTATAGCTCAGTTACCTTAGCTTTCTTGGGAACAGGAACAATGGTGGCCCTCTTGAAGCATGTGGGAACAGCAGACTGGTATAGCTCAGTTACCTTAGCTTTCTTGGGAACACTGGAGAGACGTTGTTGCTGTATCAGATGTCTGAATACCGTAGCTATCATTGTTCCCAAGGAACTAAACTGTAGTTGTTCTTGCTAGTTACCCCTTAATCTCCGTTAACCCAGGAACTAAAATCTTGAGTAATTTTGTCAGATGCTTGATACAAAGACTGTCCACGAGAAATTAGAAAACTCCTTCAGCTGAAAAACAAACGTTGGAAGAAATTATTTGCTAGGCTGAATAAGTAGATGTTTATGAAAACGTAGAACTCAAATAGAAACAAAGCTCATGTGTCGTGTCTAGCATAATGTAAAATGCTACAGTCATTAGACTACATAACATTCAATGACTCTAAACCGGTACCCCCTGTATATAGCCTCCACATTGACTCTGTACCGTAATACCCTGTATATAGTCTCCACATTGACTCTGTACCGTAATACCCTGTATATAGCCTCCACATTGACTCTGTACCGTAATACCCTGTATATAGCCTCCGCATTCACTCTGTACAGGTATACCCTGTATATAGTCTCCACATTGACTCTGTACCGTAATACCCTGTATATAGCCTCCACATTGACTCTGTACTGTAACACCCTGTATATAGCCTCCACATTGACTCTGTACCGGCACCCCCTGTATATAGCCTCCACATTGACTCTGTACCGGTACCCCCTGTATATAGCCTCCACATTGACTCTGTACCGTAATACCCTGTATATAGCCTCCACATTGACTCTGTACCGTAATACCCTGTATATAGCCTCCACATTGACTCTGTACCGTAATACACTGTATATAGCCTCCACATTGACTCTGTACCGTAATACCCTGTATAGAGCCTCTAAATTGACTCTGTACCGTAATACCCTGTATATAGCCTCCACATTGACTCTGTACCGTAATACCCTGTATATAGCCTCCACATTGACTCTGTACTGTAATACCCTGTATATAGCCTCCACATTGACTCTGTACTGTAATACCC
Organism: Oncorhynchus nerka; assembly: GCF_034236695.1. Taxonomy (NCBI): domain Eukaryota; kingdom Metazoa; phylum Chordata; class Actinopteri; order Salmoniformes; family Salmonidae; genus Oncorhynchus; species Oncorhynchus nerka. The sequence goes on from NC_088406.1 coordinate 788,599, forward strand.
TGTATATAGCCTCCACATTGACTCTGTACCGTAATACCCTGTATATAGCCTCCACATTGACTCTGTACCGTAATACCCAGTATATAGCCTCCACATTGACTCTGTACTGTAATACCCTGTATATAGCCTCCACATTGACTCTGTACCGGTACCCCCTGTGTATAGCCTCCACATTGACTCTGTACTGTAATACCCTGTATATAGCCTCCACATTGACTCTGTACCGGTACCCCCTGTATATAACCCCACTATTGTTATTCACTACTGCTCTTTAATTATTTGTTTTTCTTATCTCTTGCTTTTTGGGGGGCATTTCCTTAACTGTTTTGTTGGTTAAGCTTGTAAGTAAGCATTTCACTGTCAGGTCTACACCTGTTGTATTTGGCACATGTGACAAATATCATTTGATTTGAATGGTTAACTATGATATCAATGTCCATTTAGATGTGGAGAGAGAGAGAGGGAGGAAGAGCCCAGTACAGTAAAACCCTGCGGATCACTGTGTCCGTGTCTCAAACACCCTATTCCCTATATGGTGCACTACTTTTGACCGGAAGTAGTGCACTAAATAGGGTGCCATTTGGGATGCAATCTTTGTGAGTCCTGTGGGAAATCATGCTGTTGACTCTCCATCAGACAGCAGGGTCTGGTCTTCCAAATGGGTTGAATCAGAGCGCAGACACTCAGGTCACTGCTGCAGTATTGATTACCAATGGAAGACCAGACCACTCACTTTCATTCTTTATATCCCTCCTTCCTTCCCTTTCTCTATCTCTCTCTCTCTCTTTCTCTTTATCTCTGTCTTTCTCTTTCTCTCTCGCACGCACGCGCGCACACACACACACAAACACACGCACGCACGCACGCACGCACGCACGCACGCACGCACGCACGCACGCACACACACACACACACACACACACACACACACACACACACACACGACGCTGACAAGCTGTGCAGAAACACATTGGCAGGTTAATGGTTGGCTAGCCTAGCATGTTATCAACATAGTAGCACATGGGCAGGTTAATGGTTGGCTAGCCTAGCATGTTATCAACATAGTAGCACATGGGCAGGTTAATGGTTGGCTAGCCTAGCATGTTATCAACATAGTAGCACATGGGCAGGTTAATGGTTGGCTAGCCTAGCATGTTATAAACATAGTAGCACATGGGCAGGTTAATGGTTGGCTAGCCTAGCATGTTATAAACATAGTAGCACATGGGCAGGTTAATGGTTGGCTAGCCTAGCATGTTATAAACATAGTAGCACATGGGCAGGTTAATGGTTGGCTAGCCTAGCATGTTATAAACATAGTAGCACATGGGCAGGTTAATGGTTGGCTAGCCTAGCATGTTATCAACATAGTAGCACATGGGCAGGTTAATGGTTGGCTAGCCTAGCATGTTATCAACATAGTAGCACATGGGTAGGTTAATGGTTGGCTAGCCTGGTATGTTTTCAGCATGCTTATTTTGCCCCATAATACAGATGAACAAATACATATTTAAATGACTCATTAAATGACATGTTCTTTGCTGACTCTCTCATGATATAAAAACAACCACATAGCAACCACATAGCAACCACATAGCTATAGAGTTGAATCAAAGCAGAGGTTATCTAATTTGCCTGTCTAAACTCTCATTTATGAGGCCTGTATTTTGGGAGCTTGGCTGGTGCCTGGCGCGGGTGCGGGCAAAACGCGGTGGGGTGTTTATTGAAGTCCTGAACCCGTTCTCCTCTCATTAAATTGATTTATAAGCTCAATAAGCCAAGCACCGGGCAGCAGGTGTGAAAGGCAGTGTGAGGAACTGAGCTAGATGACATCCATCAACTTGAGTAGGAGCAGCCCAGCCATCCTCCTCCTCAACCACACCAGATGTAGTCTGGCTCTGGCTGGCTGGTCTCTGGGCTGGAGCTGGTTGACCGCCTGCTCTCACATCTTTAACTCTGAGTCTCACCTCTGGACTTCCACAACTCTGGAACCCTTCCACACTGTTCCAGCTACGAAGTTTGGAATATTTGTGCATCAGAGCATGATGTTTATGGTATATTTTTTGGGGGGAGGGGGTAGATCAGATTTAATGCTGCAGATAGATTGTGGTTTCCATCAATTTAATTGTCTGCATGATTTCCAATCTCCCATATATATTTTTTTGTAAATATACAAGTGCATTCAGAAAGTATTCAGACCCCTTGAATTTTTCCACATTCTGTTATGCATCTCTCTCTCTCGCCGCCCTCTCTCTCTCTCGCCGCCCTCTCTCTCTCTCGCCGCCCTCTCTCTCTCGCCGCCCTCTCTCTCTCTCGCCGCCCTCTCTCTCTCTCGCCGCCCTCTCTCTCTCTCGCATCCTGTTTCCATTGATAATACTTGAAATGTTTCTACATCTTAATTGAAGCCACCTGTGGTAAATTCAATTGGTTGGACATTATATTTGGAAAGGCGCACACCTATGCAGTTAAAGTCTGAAGTTTACATACAATTAGGTTGGAGTCATTAAAACTCGTTTTTCAACCACTCTACACATTTCTTGTTAACAAACTATAGTTTTGGCAAGTCGGTTAGAACATCTACTTTGTGCAGGACACAAGTCATTTTTTGACAATTGTTTAAAGATAGATTATTTCACTTATAATTCACTGTATCATAATTCCAGTGGGTCAAAAGTTTACATACACTAAGTTGACTGTGCCGTTAAACAGCTTGGAAAATTCTAGAAAATGTCATGGCTTTAGAAGCTTCTGATAAGCTAATTGACATCATTTGAGTCAATTGGATGTGTACCTGTGGATGTATTTCAAGGCCTACCTTCAAACTCAGTTCCTCTTTGTCTAACATCATGGGAAAATCAAAAGGAATCAGCCAAGACCTCAGAAAAAATAATTGTAGACCTCCACAAGTCTGGTTCATCCTTGGGAGCAATTTCCAAACACCTGAAGGCTACCATTTTCATCTGTACAAACAATAGTACGCAAGTATAAACACCATGGGACCACACAGCCGTCATAACGCTCAGGAAGGAGACACATTCTGTCTCCTAGAGATTAACGTATTTGATGTGAAAAGTGCAAATCAATAACAGAACAACAGCAAAGGACCTTGTGAAGATGCTGGAGGAAACAGGTACAAAAGTATCTATATTCACAGTAAAACGAGTCCTATATCGACACAACCTGAAAGGACGCTCAGCAAGGAAGAAGCCACTGCTCCAATACTGACATAAAAAAAGCCAGACTACAGTTTGCAACTGCAAATGGGGACAAAGCTCGGAATTTTGGGGTGAAATTTCCCCTGCTCTGATGAAGCAAAAATATAACTGTTTGGCCATAATGACCATCGTTATGTTTGGAGGAAAAAGGTAGAGGCTTGCAAGCCGAAGAACACCATCCCAACCGTGAAGCACGGGGGAGGCAGCATCATGTTGTGGGGGTGTTTTGCTGCAGGAGGGACTGGTGCACTTCACAAAATAGATGGCATCATGAGGAGGCAAAATTACGTGGATATATTGAAGCAACATCTCAAGACATCAGTCAGGAAGTTAAAGCTTAGTCGCAAATGGGTCTTTCAAATGGACAATGACCCCAAGCATACTTCCAAAGTTGTGGCAAAATGGCTTAAGGACAACAAAGTCAAGGTATTGGAGTGGCCATCTCAATGCCCTGATCTCAATCCTATAGAAAATGTGGGATGAACTGAAAAAGCAAGGAGGCCTACAAACCTGACTCAGTTACACCAGTTCCGTCAGTAGGAATGGGCCAAAATTCACCCAACTTATTGTGGGAAGCGTGTGGAAGGCTACCCGAAATGTTTGACCCATGTTAAACAATTTAAAGGCAATGCTACCAAATACTAATTGAGTGTATGGAAACCACTGGGAATGTGATGAAAGAAATAAAAGCTGAAATAAATAATTCTCTCTACTATTATTCTGACATTTCACATTCTTCAAATAAAGTGGTGATCCTAACTGAGCTAAGACAGGGAATTTGTACTAGGATTTAATGTCAGGAATTGTGAAAAACTGTCTAGTTAGGATCGAGGGAAAGATGAACAGAGCAAAGTACAGAGAGATCCTTGATGAAAACCTGCTCCAGAAAGCTCAGGAGCTCAGACTGGGGTGAAGGATCACCTTCCAACAGGACAGTGACCCTAAGCACACAGTCAAGACAAGGAGTGGCTTCGGGACGTCTCTGGATGTCCTTGAGTGGCCCAGCCAGAGCCCGGACTTGATCCCGATCAAACATCTCCGAAGAGACCTGAATATAGCTGTGCAGCGACACTCCCCATCCATTCTGACAGAGCTTGAGAGGATCTGCAGAGAAGAATGGGAGGAACTCCCCCAAATACAGGTGTGCCAAGCTTGTAGCGTCATACCCAAGAAGACTAGAGGCTGTAATCACTGCAAAAGGTGCTTTAACAAAGTACTGAGTAAAGGGTCTGAATACTTATGTAAATGTGATATTCAAGTTTTTGCAAACATTTCTAAAAACCTGCTTTTGTTTTAAATTATGGGTTATTGTGTGTAGATTGATGATAAAAAAAAACATGTAATCCACTTTAAAATAAGGCTGTAACGTAACAAATGTTGAAAAAGTCAAGGGGTGTTTAAAAAAAAAGTGTTTTAAATCAGACAATGTTTATAGTTCAGTTGATAGCTGCAATATTACTGCCTATATTTAATATTATATTTTTTTGTGGTTGGGGAGGGCTCAGTTCAGGCTGCCAGATCTAGGCCAAATTGTCACACCCTGATGTGTTTCACCTGTCCTTGTTATTGTCTCCACCTCCTCCAGGTGTCGCGTGTGTTCCCCAGTGTATTTATCCTTGTGTTTCCTGTCTCTCTGTTCCAGTGTATTTATCCCTGTGTTTCCTGTATCTCTGTACCAGTGTATTTATCCCTGTGTTTCCTGTCTCTCTGCCCCAGTGTATTTATCCCTGTGTTTCCTGTATCTCTGTTCCAGTGTATTTATCCCTGTGTTTCCTGTCTCTCTGTACCAGTGTATTTATCCCTGTGTTTCCTGTCTCTCTGTACCAGTGTATTTATCCCTGTGTTTCCTGTCTCTCTGTACCAATGTATTTATCCCTGTGTTTCCTGTCTCTCTGGGCCTGTCTCTCTGTTCCAGTGTATTTATCACTGTGTTCCTGTCTCTCTGTACCAGTGTATTTATCCCTGTGTTTCCTGTCTCTCTGTACCAATGTATTTATCCCAGTCTTTCCTGTCTCTCTGGGCCTGTCTCGCTGTACCAGTGTATTTATCCCTGTGTTTCCTGTCTCTCTGTGCCAGCGTATTTATCCCTGTGTTTCCTGTCTCTCTGTACCAGTGTATTTATCCCTGTGTTTCCTGTCTCTCTAGGCCTGTCTCTCTGCACCAGTGTATTTATCCCTGTGTTTCCTGTCTCTCTGTACCAGTGTATTTATCCCTGTGTTTCCTGTCTCTCTGTAACAGTGTATTTATCCCTGTGTTTCCTGTCTCTCTGTAACAGTGTATTTATCCCTGTGTTTCCTGTCTCTCTGTAGCAGTGTATTTATCCCTGTGTTTCCTGTCTCTCTGTAGCAGTGTATTTATCCCTGTGTTTCCTGTCTCTCTGTACCAGCGTATTTATCCCTGTCTTTCCTGTCTCTCTGCACCAGTGTATTTATCCCTGTGTTTCCTGTCTCTCTGGGCCTGTTCATCTTGTATGTCCAAGCCTACCAATGGTTTTCCCATACTGCCTTTGCAATTATCTTTTTCTAGTCTTCCCAGTTTTGACCCTTGCCTGTTCTGGACTCTGTAACTGCCTCCCTGCCCATTCTGCCTGCCCTGACCTCGAGCCTGCCTGCCCATTCTGCCTGCCCTGACCTCGAGCCTGCCTGCCCATTCTGCCTGCCCTGACCTCAAGCCTGCCTGCCACTCTGTACCTCCTGGACTCTGATCTGATCGCCAATGATTTCAGGGACGGATCCGGCTGCCAGGGCCAGCAGTTTTAGATCATGCTGGAACCAGACCATTTGTGGGCCAGACGTTTGTCCTACCTGGGAAGGACTAACCTAAATATTTACTTTTAAAAGAAAAAAAAGCATTTTAATCTAATTATTATATAATTGATCTATAATTTAAATTGAATTGTATATTTAATATAATGTGAACCTCTGACAGGTTAATTACTTTGTTTGAACTACTTTGATCTTTACTTACAATTTACTTACAATTCTAGGAAAACAAGTATCTAGAATGATTTGATATTAGTGTCCTGGATCCTCAACAACAAGCATTAGGGTGTGTCCCAAACAGAATCCTATTCTCTTTATAGTGCACTACGTAGAGAATAGGGTGCCATTTGGGACGTAGCACAGGAAGCACCCTAGGTTTACACAAAGAAAATATATTCAGAGCACAATGGCCAAACCAGAATAAAATGGCATGAAACCGGTAAATGATTCTCTGTAGAGATCTTGAAAGATGTTCAGAGCACGATGTCCTCACCAGAATAAAATGTAATGAAACCAGTAAATTATTGTTTGTAGAGAACTTGAAAGATGTTCAGAGCACAATGTCCTCACCAGAATAAAATGTAATGAAAGCACTAGATAATACTCTGTGGAGAACTTGAAAGCAACAGACCCATTAAAAGGTGTTTGAAGCCTCTATGATTCAGAATAGCTAGCCCTCTCTCTCTCTCAACAGCACATTTTAATACACCATATTCTATTCAAACAATGTTATTGAAAACTCAGTGGTAAGAATACACATTTACATTTTTATAATCCAATTAATATTCCTATAAATTCTTAAATTATTTTTATGATGATTTTATAATGATTCTTAAAAATGAATGTATAAACAGTAAATGTTTTAATTACTGTAAAATCATAAAGATATCTAAGCATACCATATGGTAAACATGCTATAGTTAGAGTGTCCTCTGTCACATGCTCCTCATCCATCATCCCAGTAAGTGTAACATAAATGTCTGTTTGACCATCAGGGTTATTGATGGTTAAGATGGAGGTCATTATACAAGCTGTGGGCAGCATATGCTCTTCCAGTGCACTTCAACTTGGTGGTTGGAGGACCAAATCCCAGAAGGACAAATGTCTAGACATCTTCCCTTCTTTTATATGAATGTGTCTCAAATGGCATGATCAGGTAAAACAGAAAACCAGCTTCTTATGGTAAGAGTTCAATAACCCTGACCTATAGTGGGCCCTGGTCAATAACCCTGACCTATAGTGGGCCCTGGTCAATAACCCTGACCTATAGTGGGCCCTGGTCAATAACCCTGACCTATAGTGGGCCCTGGTCAATAACCCTGACCTATAGTGGGCCCTGGTCAATAACCCTGACCTATAGTGGGCCCTGGTCAATAACCTTGACCTATAGTGGGCCCTGGTCAATAACCCTGACCTATAGTGGGCCCTGGTCAAAAACCCTGACCTATAGTGGGCCCTGGTCAATAACCCTGACCTATAGTGGGCCCTGGTCAATAACCCTGACCTATAGTGGGCCCTGGTCAATAACCCTGACCTATAGTGGGCCCTGGTCAATAACCCTGACCTATAGTGGGCCCTGGTCAATAACCCTGACCTATAGTGGGCCCTGGTCAATAACCCTGACCTATAGTGGGCCCTGGTCAATAACCCTGACCTATAGTGGGCCCCGGTCAAAAGTAGAACGCTATATAGAGAATAGGTTGTGATTTGAGTTATCTCTTCTTTTATACAACTTATTTTACATGTGTATATGTTAAACCATCTGGTGTTGTGGAATGCCATTCAATCATTAATGTTATAGCTATTCTATAGTGTAGTACACCATTATGTGATTAATGTTATAGCTATTCTATAGTGTAGTACACCATTATGTGATTAAATGTTATAGCTATTCTATAGTGTAGTACACCATGTATTTATTTATTTTTATTTAACCAGGTAGGCCAGTTGAGAACAAGTTCTCATTTACAACTGCGACCTGGCCAAGATAAAGCAAAGCAATGCGACACAAACAACGACACAGAGTTACACATGGAATGAGCAAACATACAGTCAATAATACAATAGAGAAAAACTATATATACAGTGTGTGCAAATGAGGTAAGATAATGGAGGTAAGGCAATAAATAGTGGCGAAATAATTACAAGCTAGCAATTAAACACTGGAGTGTAAAGATGTGCAGAAGATGAACGTGCAATTAGAGATACTGGGGTGCAAAGGAGCAAGATAAATAAATAACAGTATGGGGATGAGGTAGCATGGATGGGCTATTTACAGATGGACTATGTACAGGTGCAATTATCTGTAAGCTGCTCTGACAGCTGATGCTTAAAGTTAGTGAGGGAGATATGAGTCTCCAGCTTCAATGATTTTTGCAGTCCGTTCCAGTCATTGGCAGCAGAGAACTGGAAGGAAAGGCGGCCAATGGATGAATTGGCTTTGGGGGTGACCAGTGAGATACACATTTGTAAAGGATGCTTTGTTGCAAAATAGGAAGCCGATTCAAGATTTAATTTTGGATTGGAGATGCTTAATGTGAGTCTGGAAGGAGAGTTTACAGTCTAACCAGACACCTAGGTATTTGTAGTTGTTCACATATTCTAAGTCAGAACTGTCAAGAGTAGTGATGCTGGACAAGCGGGCAGGTGTGGGCAGCGATCGGTTGAAGAGCATGCATTTAGTTTTACTTGTATTTAAGAGCAGTTGTATGGCATCGAAGCTCGTCTGGAGATTATTTAACACAGTGTCCAAAGAAGGGCCAGAAGTATACAGAATGGTGTCGTCTGCATAGAGGTGGATCATAGAATCACCAGCAGTAAGAGCGACATCATTGATGTATGCAGAGAAGAGAATTGGCCCGAGAATTGAACCCTGTGGCACCCCCATAGAGACTGCCAGAGGTCTGGACAACAGGCCCTCCGATTTGACGCACTGAACTCTGTCTGAGAAGTAGTTGCTGAACCAGGTGAACCATGTGGTGTTGATTAACGTTATAGCTATTCTATAATGTGGTAAACCATGTGATGTCTTTACATTTCAATTCACTGTCATTGCAATGCTACGTGTGTTGTTCATGCAGTGAGTGGAATAATATGTATGTTATAAAATAGAAACTAAAAACCTTGGAAATATCAGATTCAAAGAAACTGGGCTGGTATTCAATAAAAGCTTAAAACCAGTGTTTTCATGTGAAAAAGGGAATTGCTGTAAATATTACTCTATAAAATGGGCCTTCCTGTATTCTATCCAGGCTAAAATGTTTGTTCTCTTCTACTCAGCCATTTACTTTAAGTTGATATTCTCTTCTTATTTCCTATTGATCATATTCTCTAATTATTTCCTATTCATCATATTCTCTAATTATTTCCTATTGATCATATTCTCTAATTATTTCCTATTGATCATATTCTCTAATTATTTCCTATTGATCAGATTCAGTTTCATTTACAGTGTTGTAGGTGTGATTGCAGGGTACAGTGAAAATCTTACACGCTGACCACACCGTAGGCGTCGTGTGCACGAGCGTTGCAAAATAAATGTACACATATTATACATGTTATTCAATCATTGTACCCACACTGCAACGCGCTTGTCAACGAGTGTCTGCGTTGCCAGGCGCTAAAATAGAAGTCGATTCTATATGTGGAGCAGAATGCGTTGCAAGTCCTGCCTCTCCCATCTCCTCAATTGGTTTATAGAAGCAGATACACATGTGCCATCTCCTCATTGGTTTATAGAAGCATATACACACGTGCCATCTCCTCGTTGTTTATAGAAGCAGATACACACGTGCCATCTCCTCATTGGTTTATAGAAGCATATACACACGTGCCATCTCCTCATTGGTTTATAGAAGCAGATACACACGTGCCATCTCCTCATTGGTTTATAGAAGCATATACACACATGCCATCTTCTCATTGTTTATACCCACGTGGGTGATTGAAAGATGAACTGAGTTCGGTCGGTCACCATTAAAAAGTCCAAAGAACAAAAATCCTGAAAGGAGGAGAGATGACTAGAAACGATTCGGTTGACCGTTTTATGTGTGGATTAATTGTCGGAGTAGAGGACCTTGTGCATTTCGGGTAAAATAACAACTCAACGTTTATATCCCAACTGCAAGCTAGCTGAATAGGGCAACTGCAAGCTAGCTAGCTAAATTGCCATAAATATTTAATGCTTTTCGACCATTTCCCAAATTAATATAATTGGTTCAGAATTGGTTTCGAAATTTCAACCTGCATGTTGTGATCGCGTTTGGTGTGGGGGGACAAAATCAATTTGCGCACGATGGCACGCGCTTGCCCAGTTTAGATACTGGGTCATTCTGCCCCTGAACAAGGCAGTTAACTCACTGTTCATAGGGTGCCTTTGTAAATGAGAATTTGTTCTTAACTAGTCAAGTAAAGGTAAAATGAACAAAAATAGGCTGTGAGCTCTATAACTCTCTCTTTCCACTTCTTGTCTCTTTTGACCTAACCCTTTCCCAGTCTCCTCCCACTTTCCCAGTCCCCTCCCACTTTCACAGTCCCCTCCCACTTTCACAGTCCCCTCCCACTTTCACAGTCCCCTCCCACTCACAATGCAGAGAGTATACTTGACCTGTTCTCCTACTAATCTCACTGTAACCCCCTCCAGGTCTCTGTTCTCCTACTAATCTCACTGTAACCCCCTCCAGGTCTCTGTTCTCCTACTAATCTCACTGTAACCCCCTCCAGGTCTCTGTTCTCCTACTAATCTCACTGTAACCCCCTCCAGGTCTCTGTTCTCCTACTAATCTCACTGTAACCCCCTCCAGGTCTCTGTTCTCCTACTAATCTCACTGTAACCCCTCCAGATCTCTGTTCTCCTACTAATCTCACTGTAACCCCTCCAGGTCTCTGTTCTCCTACTAATCTCACTGTAACCCCCTCCAGGTCTCTGTTCTCCTACTAATCTTACTGTAACCTCCTCCAGGTCTCTGTTCTCCTACTAATCTCACTGTAACCCCCTCCAGGTCTCTGTTCTCCTACCAATCTCACTGTGACCCCCTCCAGGTCTCTGTTTTCCTACTAATCTCACTGTAACCCCCTCCAGGTCTCTGTTCTCCTACTAATCTTACTGTGACCCCCTCCAGGTCTCTGTTCTCTTACTAATCTCACTGTAACCCCCTCCAGGTCTCTGTTGTCCTACTAATCTCACTGTGACCCCCTCCAGGTCTCTGTTCTCCTACTAATATCACTGCACCCCCCCTCCAGGTCTCTGTTCTCCTACTAGTCTCACTACACCCCCCCTCCAGGTCTCTGTTCTCCTACTAATCTCACTGTGACCCCCTCCAGGTCTCTGTTCTCCTACTAATCTCACTGTGACCCCCTCCAGGTCTCTGTTCTCCTACTAATATCACTGTAACCCCCTCCAGGTCTCTGTTCTCCTACTAATCTCACTGTAACCCCAGTGGTGCACGGGTGCTACACACGCGACAGTGGCGCGACAGGGGTCTCGTCGTAGAGAGGATACTAATATTGTCAGCGGCACACCAAGTCATCGTTACCCCCCCATGCCGCGTGCTCCCCCCCGCCGCTGCTCGGTGGACCCGAGGTGCGTTTCACCTCAGCGCAGGTCCTAGAACAGATCTTCTCCGGCGTCGACCAAGAAGACTACTCCGAAGCCGAGGAGGAAGAGGTTTCGGAAGACGAAGACGCAGAGGAATGCAACCCCGAGCGTGAGAATGACCAGGTGTCTTCACGTTCGTCGGAGGAAGACCTGGAGGAAGCCCCCGAGGACGACCGCGAGGACGAGACGGCCTCGGCTCGAGCCCAAAGGGAGACGACGCCGCTGCTGACGAAAAACGGCAAAATCAAATGGTCCCCCGTGGCCTACGTCCTGTCGCGCGCGACATCGCGTCCACCTTCCACCTGTTTGTCACACCGGAGATAGAAAGGATGATTGTGGACATGACGAATCTGCACGGGGCGAGAAAATATGGCAACGGCGGAAGTCGAGCCATGGACGCCACCAACGTGTGTGCCTACGTAGGGCTGCTGATCCTAGCGGGCGTCTACAGGTCCCGAGGCGAGGCCGCGGCCAGCCTGTGGGACGTGGAGAGCGGCCGGACCGTGTTCCGTGCCACCATGCCGTCTTTCACAGGTACTCTAGGCTGCTGCGATTCGACTACCGCCGGTCAAGACCCGCGAGGCTCGCCACGGACAAACTCGTAGCCATACGAGAGGTCTTGGACCTGTGGCAGGAGCAGCTGCCGGCCCTCTACAACCCGGGGCCCGAGGTGACGGTGGAAGAGCAACTGGTCCCGGTCAGAGGTACTGTGCGTGTGTGTGTGTGTGTGTGTGTGTGTGTGTGTGTGTGTGTGTGTGTGTGTGTGTGTGTGTGTGTGTGTGTGTGTGTGTGCCTGCGTGCGTGCGTTTGCGTGGACAAAATAACCAGAGTTGCTCCCCTCCACAACAAACCAACATTCGACTTCTCTGACTTCTTCTTTCTTTTCTTTCCAAAACACTTGAGCGTGCTGTCTCAAAACAACTCTCTTGCTAACAATCTTTTTGACTCTAACCAGTCAGGCTTCAAGACAGGTCACTCAACCGAGACTGCTCTTCTTGTGTCACGGAGGCTCTCTGCACTGCCAAAGCTGACTCTCTCTCCTCTGTTCTCACCTAAATCTATCCCCTGCCTTCGACACCGTGAACATCAAATCAAATCAAATTGATTTATATAGCCCTTCGTACATCAGCTGATATCTCAAAGTGCTATACAGAAACCCAGCCTAAAACCCCAAACAGCAAGCAATGCAGGTGTAGAAGCACGGTGGCTAGGAAAAACTCCCTAGAAAGGCCAAAACCTAGGAGGAAACCTAGAGAGGAACCAGGCTATGTGGGGTGGCCAGTCCTCTTCTGGCTGTGCCGGGTGGAGATTATAACAGAACATGGCCAAGATGTTCAAATGTTCATAAATGATCAGCATGGTCAAATAGTAATAATCACAGGCAGAACAGTTGAAATGGGAGCAGCAGCACGGCCAGGTGGACTGGGGACAGCAAGGAGTCATCATGTCAGGTAGTCCTGAGGCCCGGTCCTAGGGCTCAGGTCCTCCGAGAGAGAGAAAGAAAGAAAGAGAGAAAGAGAGAATTAGAGAGGACGAAAGCGAGGTCACCCCACTCCTCCGCACACTCCACTGGCTGCCAGTTGAAGCTCGCTCTACCTTCAGGTTACAGAACACCAAGAGGAACTGTCCCTCCCTACCTTCAGGTTACAGAACACCAAGAGGAACTGTCCCTCCCTACCTTCAGGTTACAGAACACCAAGAGGAACTGTCCCTCCCTACCTTCAGGTTACAGAATACCAAGAGGAACTGTCCCTCCCTACCTTCAGGTTACAGAATACCAAGAGGAACTGTCCCTCCCTACCTTCAGATTACAGAATACCAAGAGGAACTGTCCCTCCCTACCTTCAGGTTACAGAATACCAAGAGGAACTGTCCCTCCCTACCTTCAGGTTACAGAATACCAAGAGGAACTGTCCCTTCCTACCTTCAGGTTACAGAACACCAAGAGGAACTGTCCCTCCCTACCTTCAGGTTACAGAATACCAAGAGGAACTGTCCCTCCCTACCTTCAGGTTATCTACAGAACACCAAGAGGAACTGTCACTCCCTACCTTCAGGTTACAGAATACCAAGAGGAACTGTCCCTCCCTACCTTCAGGTTATCTACAGAACACCAAGAGGAACTGTCCCTCCCTACCTTCAGGTTATCTACAGAACACCAAGAGGAACTGTCCCTCCCTACCTTCAGGTTACAGAATACCAAGAGGAACTGTCCCTCCCTACCTTCAGGTTATCTACAGAACACCAAGAGGAACTGTCCCTCCCTATCTTCAGGTTATCTACAGAACACCAAGAGGAACTGTCCCTCCCTACCTTCAGGATATCTACAGAACAGCAAGAGGCCCTGTCCCTCCCTACCTTCAGGTTATCTACAGAACACCAAGAGGACCTGTCACTCCCTACCTTCAGGTTACAGAATACCAAGAGGAACTGTCCCTCCCTACCTTCAGGTTATCTACAGAACACCAAGAGGAACTGTCACTCCCTACCTTCAGGTTACAGAATACCAAGAGGAACTGTCCCTCCCTACCTTCAGGTTATCTACAGAACACCAAGAGGAACTGTCCCTCCCTACCTTCAGGTTATCTACAGAACACCAAGAGGAACTGTCCCTCCCTACCTTCAGGTTACAGAATACCAAGAGGAACTGTCCCTCCCTACCTTCAGGTTATCTACAGAACACCAAGAGGAACTGTCCCTCCCTATCTTCAGGTTATCTACAGAACACCAAGAGGAACTGTCCCTCCCTACCTTCAGGATATCTACAGAACAGCAAGAGGCCCTGTCCCTCCCTACCTTCAGGTTATCTACAGAACACCAAGAGGACCTGTCCCTCCCTACCTTCAGGTTATCTACAGAACACCAAGAGGAACTGTCCCTCCCTATCTTCAGGTTATCTACAGAACAGCAAGAGGAACTGTCCCTCCCTACCTTCAGGTTATCTACAGAACACCAAGAGGAACTGTCCCTCCCTATCTTCAGGTTATCTACAGAACAGCAAGAGGACCTGTCCCTCCCTACCTTCAGGTTATCTACAGAACACCAAGAGGAACTGTCCCTCCCTAACTTCAGGTTATCTACAGAACACCAAGAGGAACTGTCCCTCCCTATCTTCAGGTTATCTACAGAACACCAAGAGGACCTGTCCCTCCCTACCTTCAGGTTATCTACAGAACACCAAGAGGTACTGTCCCTCCCTACCTTCAGGTTATCTACAGAACAGAGGAACTGTCCCTCCCTACCTTCAGGTTATCTACAGAACAGAGGAACTGTCCCTCCCTATCTTCAGGTTATCTACAGAACACCAAGAGGACCTGTCCCTCCCTATCTTCAGGTTATCTACAGAACACCAAGAGGAACTGTCCCTCCCTACCTTCAGGTTATCTACAGAACACCAAGAGGACCTGTCCCTCCCTACCTTCAGGTTATCTACAGAACACCAAGAGGAACTGTCCCTCCCTACCTTCAGGTTATCTACAGAACACCAAGAGGACCTGTCCCTCCCTACCTTCAGGTTATCTACAGAACACCAAGAGGACCTGTCCCTCCCTACCTTCAGGTTATCTACAGAACACCAAGAGGAACTGTCCCTCCCTACCTTCAGGTTATCTACAGAACACCAAGAGGAACTGTCCCTTCCTACCTTCAGGTTATCTACAGAACAGAGGCACTGTCCCTCCCTACCTTCAGGTTATCTACAGAACACCAAGAGGAACTGTCCCTCCCTACCTTCAGGTTATCTACAGAACACCAAGAGGAACTGTCCCTTCCTACCTTCAGGTTATCTACAGAACAGAGGCACTGTCCCTCCCTACCTTCAGGTTATCTACAGAACAGAGGAACTGTCCCTCCCTACCTTCAGGTTATCTACAGAACACCTAGAGGAACTGTCCCTCCCTACCTTCAGGTTATCTACAGAACACCAAGAGGACCTGTCCCTCCCTACCTTCAGGTTATCTACAGAACACCAAGAGGAACTGTCCCTCCCTACCTTCAGGTTATCTACAGAACACCAAGAGGAACTGTCCCTTCCTACCTTCAGGTTATCTACAGAACAGAGGCACTGTCCCTCCCTACCTTCAGGTTATCTACAGAACACCAAGAGGAACTGTCCCTCCCTACCTTCAGGTTATCTACAGAACACCAAGAGGAACTGTCCCTCCCTACCTTCAGGTTATCTACAGAACACCAAGAGAAACTGTCCCTCCCTACCTTCAGGTTATCTACAGAACAGAGGCACTGTCCCTCCCTACCTTCAGGTTATCTACAGAACACCAAGAGGAACTGTCCATCCCTACCTTCAGGTTATCTACAGAACACCAAGAGGAACTGTCCCTCCCTACCTTCAGGTTATCTACAGAACACCAAGAGGAACTGTCCCTCCCTACCTTCAGGTTATCTACAGAACACCAAGAGAAACTGTCCCTCCCTACCTTCAGGTTATCTACAGAACAGAGGCACTGTCCCTCCCTACCTTCAGGTTATCTACAGAACACCAAGAGGAACTGTCCATCCCTACCTTCAGGTTATCTACAGAACACCAAGAGGAACTGTCCCTCCCTACCTTCAGGTTATCTACAGAACACCAAGAGGAACTGTCCCTCCCTACCTTCAGGTTATCTACAGAACACCAAGAGAAACTGTCCCTCCCTACCTTCAGGTTATCTACAGAACAGAGGCACTGTCCCTCCCTACCTTCAGGTTATCTACAGAACACCAAGAGGAACTGTCCATCCCTACCTTCAGGTTATCTACAGAACACCAAGAGGAACTGTCCCTCCCTACCTTCAGGTTATCTACAGAACACCAAGAGGAACTGTCCCTCCCTACCTTCAGGTTATCTACAGAACACCAAGAGGAACTGTCCCTCCCTACCTTCAGGCTCCAACCCTACACACCAACTCGAGCACTCCGTTCTGCCACCCCTGGTCTCTTGGCCTCTGAAAACATCTCTACCTCTTCAAAGAGTATCTTAATAAATAATACCACAGCACTTCACTTTTTTAGCTCTTACTAGCTCTGACCTTGCTTATAGCTACTTTATTAAGGAAAACATTTACTTACTATGACGGTGATGTTGTGATTTCAGAAAGTATTCAGATCCCTTCACTTTTCCACATTTTGTTACGTAACAGCCTTATTAAAAAAATTAGTTTTTTGCCCTCACACAGTACCCCATAATGACAAAACAAAAGCAGGTTTTTAGAATTTCTTGAAAATGTATAAAATAAATAGCCTTGGGTCTTTTGGGTATGACGCAACAAAATTGGCACACCTTTATTTGGGGAGTTTCTCCCATTTTTCTCTGCAGATCCTCTAAAGGTCGTTCATGTTGGATGAAGAGCATCGCTGCACAGCTACTTTCAGGTCTCTCCAGAGATATTTCATCGGGTTCAAGTTTGGGCTCTGGCTGAGTCACTCAAGGACATTCAGAGACACTCCTATTTTTTGTAAGTCGCTCTG